>NW_022609979.1:0-32628 GCF_000309985.2 Brassica rapa | reverse complement strand
CTGCCAGCATAGACAGGACGTCCGTGGCTGTCCGTGGTTGTCTGTCTGTGTCTGTCAGCACACACAGGACGTCCGTGGCTGTCTGTGTGTGTCCGTGTGTGTCTGTGTGTGTCCGTCCGCACACACATGACGTCTGTGGCTGTCCATCAGTACACATATCAGCACGTTGGTCCTTGGAATAAGCATGCTGACCCTTCACGTGGACTGTTTGGTTGATTTTGGCCCACGTGGGCTGTCAGTTCAGTACACACAGGACTTCCGTGGGTGTCCGTCAGCACACACATGACGTCTGTGTGTGTCCGTCAGCACACAAAGGACGTCCGTGGCTGTCATTGTGTGTCCGTTTGCGTCCGTCAGCACACACATGACGTATGTGGCTGTCCATCAGTACACATATCAGCATGTTGGTCCTTGGACTCAGCACGCTGACCCTTCCCGTGGACTGTTCGGGTGATTTTGGCCCACGTGGGCTGTCTGTTCAGTACACACAGGACGTCAGTGGGTGTCCGACAGCACACACAGGATGAATGTGGCTGTCCGTGTGTGTCTGTGTGTGTCCGTCAGCACACACAGGATGTCCGTGGCTGTCCATCAAGACACATATCAGCACGTTACTCCTTGGACTCAGCACGCTGGGCCTTTCCCGTGGACTGTTCGGGTTATTTTGGCCCCACGTGGGCTGTCTATTCAGTAACACACAGGACGTCTGTGGTGTCCGTCAGCAAACACACAGGATGTCTGTTGCTGTCCGTCAACAAACACAGGATGTCCGTGGCTCTCCGTGTGTGTCTGTGTGTGTCCGTCCGCACACACATGACGTCTGTGGCTGTCCATCAGTACACATATCAGCACGTTGGTCCTTGGAATCGGGATGCTGACCCTTCACGTGGACTGTTCGGGTGATTTTGGCCCACGTAGTTGGTCTGTTCAGTACACACAGGACGTCCGTGGGTGTCCGCCAGCACACACAGGACGTCTGTGTGTGTCCGTCAGAACACACAGGACGACCGTGGCTGTCCGTGTGTGTCCGTCAGCACACACAGGACGTCCGTGGCTGTCCATCATTACACATATCAGCACGTTGGTCCTTGGACTCAGCACGCTGACCCTTCCTGTGGACTGTTCGGATTTTTTGGCCCATGTGGGCTGTCTGTTCAGTACACACAGGACGTCCGTGGGTGTCCGTCAGCACACACAGGACGTCCGTGTGGTGTCCGTTAGCGCACACAGGACGTCCGTGGGTGTCTGTGTGTGTCCGTCAGACACACACAGTACGTCTGTGGCTGTCCATCAGTATGCATATCAGCACGTTGGTCCTTGGACTCAGCACGCTGACCCTTCCCGTGGACTGTTCGGGTGATTTTGGCCCACGTGGGCTGTCTGTTCAGTACACACAGGACATCAGTGGGTGTCCGTCAGCACACACAGGATGTCCGTGGCTGTCCGTGTGTGTCCGTGTATGTCCGTCAGCACACACAGGATGTCCGTGGCTGTCCATCAAGACACATATTAGCACATTGCTCCTTGGACTCAGCGCGCTGGTCCTTCCCGTGGACTGTTCGGGTTATTTTGGCCCACGTGGGCTGTCTGTTCAGTACACACAAGACTTCCGTGGGTGTTCGTCAGCACACACAGGATGTCTGTTGCTGTCCGTCAACACACACATGATGTCCCTGGCTGTCCGTGTGTGTCCGTGTGTGTTCGTCACCACACACAGGACGTCTGTGGCTGTCCATCAGTATACATATCAGCATGCTGGTCCTTGGACTCAGCACGCTGGCCCTTCCCGTGGACTATTCGGGTGATTTTGGCCCACGTGGGTTGTCTGTTCAGTACACACAGGACGTCCGTGGGTTTCCGCCAGCACACACAGGACGTCCGTGTGTGTCCGTCAGCACACAAAGGACGTTTGTGGCTGTCATTGTGTGTCCGTCAGCACACACAGGATGTCTGTGGCTGTCCATCAGTACACATATCAGCACGTCGGTCCTTGGACTCAGCACGCTGACGCTTCCCGTGGACTGTTCGGGTGAATTTGGCCCACGTGGGCTGTCTGTTCAGTAAATACAGGACGTCTGTGGGTGTCCGTCAGCACACACAGGACGTCCGTGTGTGTCCGTCAGCACACACAGGACGTGTGTGGCTGTCTGTGTGTGTCCGTTTGTGTCCGTCAGCACACACAAGACGTCCGTGGCTGTCCATCAGTATAAATATCAGCACATTGGTTCTTGGACTCAGCACGCTGACCCTTCCCGTGGACTGTTTGGGTGATTTTAGCCCACATGGGCTGTCTGTTCAGTACACATAGGACGTCCGTGGGATTCCGCCAGCATAGACAGGACGTCCGTGGCTGTCCATGGGTGTCTGTCTGTGTCCGTCAGCACACACAGGACGTCCGTGGCAGTCTGTGTGTGTCCGTGTGTGTCTGTGTGTGTCCGTCCGCACACACATGACGTCTGTGGCTGTCCATCAGTACACATATCAGCACGTTGGTTCTTGGAATCGGCATGCTGACCCTTCACGTGGACTGTTTGGTTGATTTTGGCCCACGTGGGCTGTCTGTTCAGTACACACAGGAGTTCTGTGGGTGTCCGTCAGCACACACAGGACGTCTGTGTGTGTCCGTCAGCACACAAAGGACGTCCGTGGCTGTCATTGTGTGTCCGTTTGTGTCCGTCAGCACACACATGAAGTATGTGGCTGTCCATCAGTACACATATCAGCATGTTGGTCCTTGGACTCAGCACGCTGACCCTTCCCGTGGACTGTTCGGGTGATTTTGGCCCACGTGGGCTGTCTGTTCAGTACACACAGGACGTCAGTGGGTGTCCGACAGCACACACAGGATGAATGTGGCTGTCCATGTGTGTCTGTGTGTGTCCGTCAGCACACACAGGATGTCCGTGGCTGTCCATCAAGACACATATCAGCACGTTACTCCTTGGACTCAGCACGCTGGCCCTTCCCGTGGACTGTTCGGGTTATTTTGGCCCACGTGGGCTGTCTATTCAGTACACACAGGACGTCTGTGGGTGTCCGTCAGCACACACAGGATGTCTGTTGCTGTCCGTCAACAAACACAGGATGTCCGTGGCTGTCCGTGTGTGTCCGTGTGTGTTCGTCAGCACACACAGGACGTCCGTGGCTGTCCATCAGTATACATATCAGCACGCTGGTCCTTGGACTCAGCACGCTGGCCCTTCCCGTTGACTGTTCGGGTGATTTTGGCCCACGTAGTTGGTCTGTTCAGTACACACAGGACGTCCGTGGGTGTCCGCCAGCACACACAGGACGTCTGTGTGTGTCCGTCAGAACACACAGGACGACCGTGGCTGTCCGTGTGTGTCCGTCAGCACACACAGGACGTCCGTGGCTGTCCATCAGTACACATATCAGCACGTTGGTCCTTGGACTCAGCACGCTGACCCTTCCTGTGGACTGTTCGGGTGATTTTTGCCCATGTGGGCTGTCTGTTCAGTACACACAGGACGTCCGTGGGTGTCCGTCAGCACACACAGGACGTCCGTGTGTGTCCGTTAGCGCACACAGGACGTCCGTGGGTGTCTGTGTGTGTCCGTCAGCACACACAGTACGTCTGTGGCTGTCCATCAGTATGCATATCAGCACGTTGGTCCTTGGACTCAGCACGCTGACCCTTCCCGTGGACTGTTCGGGTGATTTTGGCCCACGTGGGCTGTCTGTTCAGTACACACAGGACATCAGTGGGTGTCCGTCAGCACACACAGGATGTCCGTGGCTGTCCGTGTGTGTCCGTGTATGTCCGTCAGCACACACAGGATGTCCGTGTCTGTCCATCAAGACACATATTAGCACATTGCTCCTTGGACTCAGCGCACTGGTCCTTCCCGTGGACTGTTCGGGTTATTTTGGCCCACGTGGGCTGTCTGTTCAGTACACACAAGACGTCCGTGGGTGTCCGTCAGCACACACAGGATGTCTGTTGCTGTCCGTCAACAAACACAGGACGTCCGTGGCTGTCCGTGTGTGTCCGTGTGTGTTCGTCACCACACACAGGACGTCTGTGGCTGTCCATCAGTATACATATCAGCATGCTGGTCCTTGGACTCAGCACGCTGGCCCTTCCCGTGGACTATTCGGGTGATTTTGGCCCACGTGGGCTGTCTGTTCAGTACACACAAGACGTCCGTGGGTTTCCGCCAGCACACACAGGACGTCCGTGTGTGTCCGTCAGCACACAAAGGACGTTTGTGGCTGTCATTGTGTGTTCGTCAGCACACACAGGATGTCTGTGGCTGTCCATCAGTACACATATCAGCACGTCGGTCCTTGGACTCAGCACGCTGACGCTTCCCTTGGACTGTTCGGGTGAATTCGGCCCACGTGGGCTGTCTGATCAGTAAATACAGGACGTCCGTGGGTGTCCGTCAGCACACACAGGACGTCCGTGTGTGTCCGTCAGCACACACAGGACGTGTGTGGCTGTCTGTGTGTGTCCGTTTGTGTCCGTCAGCACACACAAGACGTCCGTGGCTGTCCATCAGTACAAATATCAGCACATTGGTTCTTGGACTCAGCACGCTGACCCTTCCCGTGGACTGTTCGGGTGATTTTAGCCCACATGGGCTGTCTGTTCAGTACACATAGGACGTCCGTGGGATTCCGCCAGCATAGACAGGACATCCGTGGCTGTCCGTGGGTGTCTGTCTGTGTCCGTCAGCACACACATGACGTCTGTGGCTGTCTGTGTGTGTCCGTGTGTGTCTGTGTGTGTCCGTCCGCACACACATGACGTCTGTGGCTGTCCATCAGTACACATATCAGCACGTTGGTCCTTGGAATCGGCATGCTGACCCTTCACGTGGACTGTTTGGTTGATTTTGGCCCACGTGGGCTGTCTGTTCAGTACACACAGGACTTCCGTGGGTGTCCGTCAGCACACACAGGACGTCTGTGTGTGTCCGTCAGCACAAACAGGACGTCTGTGGCTGTCATTGTGTGTCCGTTTGTGTCCATCAGCACACACAGGACGTATGTGGCTGTCCATCAGTACACATATCAGCATGTTGGTCCTTGGACTCAGCACGCTGACCCTTCCCGTGGACTGTTCGGGTGATTTTGGCCCACGTGGGCTGTCTGTTCAGTACACACAGGACGTCAGTGGGTGTCCGTCAGCACACACAGGATGTCCGTGGCTGTCCGTGTGTGTCTGTGTGTGTCCGTCAGCACACACAGGATGTCCGTGGCTGTCCATCAAGACACATATCAGCACGTTACTCCTTGGACTCAGCACGCTGGCCCTTCCCGTGGACTGTTCGGGTTATTTTGGCCCACGTGGTCTGTCTGTTCAGTACACACAGGACGTCTGTGGGTGTCCGTCAGCACACACAGGATGTCTGTTGCTGTCCGTCAACAAACACAGGATGTCCGTGGCTGTCTGTGTGTGTCCGTGTGTGTTCGTCAGCACACACAGGACGTCCGTGGCTGTCCATCAGTATACCTATCAGCACGCTGGTCCTTGGACTCAGCACGCTGGCCCTTCCCGTGGACTGTTCGGGTGATTTTGGCCCACGTAGTCTGTCTGTTCAGTACACACAGGACGTCCGTGGGTGTCCGCCAGCACACACAGGACGTCTGTGTGTGTCCGTCAGAACACACAGGACGACCGTGGCTGTCCGTGTGTGTCCGTCAGCACACACAGGACATCCGTGGCTGTCCATCAGTACACATATCAGCACGTTGGTCCTTGGACTCAGCACGCTGACCCTTCCTGTGGACTGTTCGGGTGATTTTTGCCCATGTGGGCTGTCTGTTCAGTACACAGGACGTCCGTGGGTGTCCGTCAGTACACACAGGACGTCCGTGTGTGTCCGTTTGCACACACAGGACGTCCGTGGGTGTCTGTGTGTGTCCGTTTGTGTCCGTCAGCACACACAGTACGTCTGTGGCTGTCCATCAGTACACATATCAGCACGTTGGTCCTTGGACTCAGCACGCTGACCCTTCCCGTGGACTGTTCGGGTGATTTTGGCCCACATGGGCTGTCTGTTCAGTACACACATGACGTCCGTGGGTGTCCGCCAGCACACACAATAAGTTCGTGGCTGTCCGTGTGTGTCTGTTTGTGTAACACCCCGATCCGGCCGACTAGGCTGTGGTCGAAGCCTTACGTCGCTCGGTCCACTTCCTGGCCGAACCTCTTAATTTTTGCCTTTTATTTATGATATCGCCTAAAGGCGAGGGCTAACTTAAACCTTAGGTAAAGACTTCCCTAGTCATTAATAGCATAGATCCTTTCAACAGATACGCAGCGGATTATTCTCTAATTAACCATTGGTCTAAAACCAATCTAACACTTGTCTGGTCGAATCACCTTAGACTTGGCCAGTTTACGCAACTACCAATTAGCAACTACCAATTAGCTAAAGGTCAATCCTAAACCCAAACCAAGCCATACGATTCTGAGGTTCCATTCCCCTAAACAATTCTATCTAGATCTACATAAGTAAATGCTAGATCATACCTTTGCCACATCTATGGAGCTTATTAGCTCATCGGTCCTCCATTGACTTGAATTTCTCTTGCTTAACAGCTGGACCCTGATCACTCAATGATCTTACTTAAGGTCCTTATCTTGACTCCTGCATCAAACAACTCCCCTAGGTACTTAGTCATTCAACAACCCATCCCCACAGACATAAGTAACCTTTGAGAAGTCTTCGAAAGGATAAGGATATATATTTGGCCTATCTCGGCTCAAGCACAATCCGAAATCCTTTTGCCTTGTAGGCAATAGTACCAAGTCCATCTTCTGGACTGACAAAGCTCATGAGATCCTAAGTCAATCAACCAACCATCCTCACATGACTTGGAACTGATGAGTCATGATCTGGCCTGACTGGCCTTGGGACTTAACCCAGACAACAAATATGCCTTGTTCGTACCAACCGAAGCATTCACTAATCAGGTTAGTACCGACACCTTGAACCATCATTCAGAGGTCAGGTCGTCCATACTCAACCATGATCAGATCTTACACGGCCTACCTTGAACAATCACACTTAGGCTTAGTATCTATGGTCTACGACACATAGTACTAGCCACACACTTCGTCATGACACTTAGCCAATCTCGAAGCTATCAACACCAAGGTTGATATCTAGAAGAATCACATCAATACTCTTACTCCAGCAACGTGAATATCCATACTATTGTTCGGCCATCGAACCATCGTCATGAAACATGATCCGACCACTAGACTTGATAAACAATCGTCCACTTAGCATGTACTGATATAACCGGCCTTCCATTGCCATCATTTGGGTCTACGCCCTACATAAGGCATATGGCGCCTATCCTACTCACCAACCCAAAGTTGATTGAAAGATATCCTACTTAGCCTTTGCGGCTAGAACCATCCAACCATAGCTGGATCGTCCATAGTCTCGTCTAACCGTTTGGTTAAGATCTAGGTGCGATCGGCCAGTTATAAGTCCGGCCCAAAGGCTCACGGACCTTCTTACCTGATCCGACCCAAAGCCTGGATCCATACCACAGAGTAAGGCCTTGCAACCAATCAGACCTTGCGACACAACACTCCGGTTAAATTAACCGTCTGTCCGTTCGACTATGCAGCTGCGGACTGTCCACTTGGTCCGGCCTAAGCCTTGAACCAATGGTACCGTTTGGAACTCACACCTTTTGGGAACTAGTACCCTTTGGACACACGTGCCTCTTGGCAACTCATGACCCTTGGCAACTCGCACCCATACAGATGTTCCAACCATTCGACCTAACTGTCCGTAGGGACTGTCTGGTCTGTGCGTGTGTCCGGCCTATGGCCAAAGGACCACACCTTAACCTGCACATGTCACGAACCATTGTGACTGTTCAGGGTAGGGTTGAAGCCGTTCAGAACAAAACAGAACCGCGCCTATCCAATCGGATCACCTGAGGCCAGTCAGATCATGCGCGCGCCTAACTCGTCGGTTATGGACCGCGACCGCATTACTCAACCAGAACCACGGTTATAACCAATCCCAACACATCAACAAGGCCACGCCAATGTACAGGAGGAGTAGAAGAAGAAATAGATGAAAAGAATAAGAAGAATAGGACACAATCCAAACGCCCATGGCTAGACCGGTTCGGACTGTCCGATGGTCTTAGCTGATGAGTCGGTGGCTACCCCACTGACCCTATCTGACTGAACCACGGGGTTGGAGTCCTTCTCCAGACCTTTCTATATGCCTTGGGTATCCATAACCACACGGCCTCCTCTCTCCTAAACCATTCTCCTTGCCGGAGATACTAAACCACCACAACCGAGCCTTTTCCGTCTTGGATCCTCGGTTCTCATTGGGGGACCCCTTTGTTTAGGACGTGTGTCTTTTGTCTCAGACAGAATGAGACTGAATAATACTGAATGCCTTGATCTCTGGTCGTGCATCCTATATATAGGCAACCAAAGGTCATGTGTGAAGGGACACATCCCTTCGAACCTTCTTTTTGGGACAGATCTTGGCCATCGATTACAATCAACGGTCCAGATCATACCTGTTCGGAAATGGAAGGTTCCAGAACTTATAGGCACGTACAACCCAAGCCCAGACTTGATACCCAAGCCCACGGCCTGTCCACAAGAGCCCAACGACTCATGGACCACATGGCCGGACCTCATGGCCCGCCACTGACCCAGACCCGGACCATCGGCCCGAAACCCGAACAGTCCGTCGAGCTGAGATGAGCTGACTCCCAGCTGCCTCAGCTGAGTGAGCTAGTAGTCCAGCTGGTTGAGCTGACTTAACTTGGAACGAGCTAGGCTGAGCTTGACCGAGCTATGTCTAGCTGATCGAGCTTCCCGTAAGCATCGCCCAGCTTATGTACAGCTTATTCTAGCTGACTTCTTTCTCTTATAAGGTTAAGTCTCAGCATCCTGACGTCCTTAACCTTCTATCTTGGGCCATGGAACGCTTGCCTTAAGGTCCTAAGACCGGCTGGTTTGTTTTCCTCCTCGAACCATGGCCGTCCCGACGGTCCTTATCCAGGATCGTGGATGTTACAAGTCTCCCCCACTTGAAATGGATTCGTCCTCGAATCCGGTGGTGATTATATCTTGTCCCAAGACAAAATATTCCAACCGACTTATTCTAGTCTTGATCAGGGAATAGAACAAGCTTGATTCAGATCCACCAATTGACCACTTCGATGATCAAATTCCTTTGACCATCGTTGTACAGGTCTCCCCCACTTAATAAGTATTTAACCACAAAAATCCTATCAAGTGGTCCTTTCTGGTTTCGCTGATGGCACCCTTACTTGTCTAATTCGACCACAGTCATTCATTCAAGTGATACTTGTAAATCCATCCAAAGACATTCTTTGTGTCACTGACCGAACTCTCCAGGTTGCGGTCCTAGTATCCAACAAGTCTGTGTCTTTCTTTTAAATATCATCTTCTTTAGACTTTATTCTTTCGCTGATCGTAGTCCATGACTAGATCATAACCAGTCCCTATGAACATGCTGCATACTCGAGCCTTAGTAGATTTGGCCAATCCCCACACCACTCGATGTACGAGTCAAGTCCTCACGAACTTGTTCCAATCTTTAGGCTGCTCGTCCTACAACGAGTCCTAACAGATTGTTATGGTTCTTTTGTCCTTCATGGACAATAAGGTTCATGACCTCAGCCACAATGTACTGGATCATCCCCTTAACCAGCCACAACCTTTTCAGGCTTGGCCACATTGCGATCTAAGTCCCTCCAGACTAAAAACGCCTCAGACTTGACTTCTGTCCTTTACTGGACTTTGTCATTATTAGATCCTGGTCCATTTATGGACGTGATCGTATTCCGGTCCTGGTCCACTCAGGGACTCAACCGTTTCACCCTGACCATAGGTCCATCTCCGAATAGGTCGTGGCCTGATCCTCGTCCATTACAGGACTTGATAATTCTCCACCGTAGGTCAAACTCCGACTTGGTTGTACTACGACCATGGTCCTCTCTCGAACATGGTCAACTTTGGCTCTGCCATCTCGGCCGGAGCCAAAGAAATGGACTCTAGGACAGCGGAGCTGTCCCTGGTCCCAGTTCAATCAGAAAGGGATCGGACCTATCAGGGGGGACACCATGTAGCGCCTGAAACACATCCTGGAACTCGGACACCAACGAATCCTCGCGTGGGTCTAACAGAAAACCAGAACTGTCAGGCTCTGTAGTTGTACTTGTAGCCAAGAATGATAAACAACCCTGTTCCAACATCCAAATCGCTCGAACTGCTGAAACCACTACTTTCTCTTGAGCCTGACACAGACCTTGGTACTCTACCGGGTGAAGTCCGTTCTCCAATTGCACACGACCCTTATGGCAACCGAGAGTGGTGATATATGGTGTTTTATACATCTTGTATATATGCTTTTCAATTGGTTTTCAAGTCTTTATCAAGTTTTCCTAGTCCTTTTTGAGTCATTACAGGTCTGGAGTTGCATTGGATGGGAGATGGACCAGCTGGAACAAAAGAGGCAGAAAACAGTGCAATTTGGTGATTTTCACGCAGAACAGTCTTGATGACTGTTCCGGATAGCGGAGCAACCCGAGTGACTGTTCCGAGTGCCTGTTCCAGCGGCAGAGATTTTTAAGGAAACTACAAGTCATTACGGGATTTGCCCTAATTATCCCATCTTTTTCTCCCAGCCGCCTGTGGCTTTGATATATCATATTTTTCTCTTTCTTTTTACATTCTACGCTATTTTTGGAGAAGAAACCAGACCTTAGAGTTGGAGACTTGAGATTTTGCTACTTTGTAAAGGGAGAAGGCCATCTCTCTCGATTTAGAGAAGAACGCCCTGAACCCTATTACTTTATTTCAGTCATATTTCATGTTGCTTTATATCTCTGTCTCTGTGTTTTCTCGCTCCATGCCTGAGTAGTCAGCTTGCCTAGTCTAGGGTGTTAGGGTGTTAGATCCGTGAGCTTGACATAAATAAGTTATCAATCGATTGTCTTCATTCACTGTTGTTCTTAAGGGTTGCATCAAGTTAACCACTTAGTGCCTGATTCTAGGTTTAATCTATTCATCAAAAGTGTTATAGGTTGCTAGACATAACTTGAATGAGCCTAACATCCCTAATCAGCGAAAGTAGATATTAGGGTGTTTGGTGAACCTATCGGACTTGATCTCTATTGCTTGCTGTCGCATCTTGATCCAAACGAGAGTTTAGGTATCAAGATCGATCAGCATACGGGGCAGTTCCACGACATTGGGCTGTTCTACTTGAGTGATCCGAGTTCTAGACTTGCTCTTAATTAAACTTGAATAATTGTTTGGCTCACACCTGTTTAACACCCGACCAAACCACCCAAGGCTAGCATTTTAATCATCTGAAATCTTTAATTAATCTTATTACTTGCTTGTTACGAAACCTTAATCTCAAAACCCCATCATTGTTTTAGCTAAGCATTGATCCCATAAAGATAAAGTGTAATCGTTGGTCTCTGTGGATTCGATCCTAAAGTGCTACATCGACATACCATTCGATTGTGGTAGTGTGCACATTAGGTTAATTGGTGTGCGTATACACGTAATATCAATTTGGCGCCGTTGCCGGGGACCATCTTTTTACCTTTATTTTTCGGTTATTTATTTAGTCTAAGACCTCTAACTTTCCCTATCCTTTTTGTTTCAGCTAATTTTTCAGGTGCATGACCAGTAGACATACTCGGAGAAACACACAAGGAGAGTTAGTTACATTTAGCAACCAGGAGCTAGCAAGGTTAGAAAGAACAAATCGTCAACAGCCAAGGAAAACCGACACCACTATGGGTGATCACGTCAATCAGGATGATCTCGCTGCGGCTATGGCACTCATGCAGCAGCAGATGCTTCAAATGCAGCAGACCATCCAAGCTCAGCAGGAGGCTGCTGAACAGGCTGCTCTCGCGCGGCAGAAACAACAGGCACAGACTGTTCCAATCGGGCAGAGAAACCTTCCGCGTAACATTCCTACTACGCGCTCTGCCATTGTTCCTCCACCCTGCACCAGACAGGACTTTGAGATCAAGCCTGCTTTGATCATATTGAGAGCTTCGAAAAAGTCTGCAGTTTCACTCGCGCGAATGGTGTTCCACCAGACTACATCAGGTGCATGTTATTCCCATTCTCTCTTGATGGAAAAGCTGCACGGTGGTTGAACTCTCCCCCTACCAGTTCTATCACTTCATGGGAACAGGTCCGATCAGCGTTCCTCTAAGGCGAGAACAGCTGCACTGAGAAACAAGATCACCTCCTTCAGACAGCTCACTGATGAGCCTTTCTGCGATGCATGGAAGCGCTTCAAGGACTATCGCAGAGAATGTCCTCACCATGGATTTGCTGATGATTACCTCCTGGACATTTTCTATGATGGAGTGGACTGGAAATACCAAAGTGCTCTAAACTCTGCGAGCAATGGAGACTTCATGACTCAAACCACTGATGGAGCGTTTAAGCTGATTGAGAATATGTCTGCTAGCTCAGCTAATAAGAAAGAGGAGAGTGATTGCTCCATGAAAGGCAATAGTTCCGACACCCAGAAAATAGATGAGCTGACTGCCAAGATTGATCAGCTACTGAAAAACAACCAAGGGCACGTTTTCAGCATGGAGCAAGCTACGGCTGGGCATATTCAGAACCAGAACAAGCGACAACCGCAGAGCAATCAGCAAGCTGTTCCAGCTAACGAGAACAGTCAACCAGATGAGCTGAAGGGTCTGGGTATGATGATGCAACAGCTGTTGCAGGGTCAGCAGGTTCAGGCCAAGGTGTTGAACCAGGTAACCACGGAAATTGACACCAGGATGGGCAACATGTTCACTGAGCTGAATAACAAGTATGACACTCTTGCGATCCACATAAGAAAGATCGATGTTCAGCTTGCTCACACAGCTGAGAGTGTCAAGAGGCAACAAGAGACGCTCCCTGGAAAAAGTGATAAAAATCCTAGGACTGAACACTGTAATGCAATAGAGCAGCCGTTCGCTGAGACTGTTCTAGGCGCAGAAGAGAACACAGAGCAGTCTGCTAGCTCTGGAGTGACTGCTCCTAGCGAACCTGCTGAAACTCCACCAGTGCGAATCTATGTTCCTAAGGTTCCCTATCCAATTCCACCTAAACATCTGATGGATCCCGTTAGTGAAGAGCAACTGATAGGTTTTAACAAGATGGTGAGAAGGCTTCCTAAAGAACTTGCATTTGAGGATGCTCTGCAGATTCGTCCATTGCTCAAGTTCTTTAAAAACTGTAGAGAGACTCAAGAGGAGATCAAGGTCCTCTATACCAAAGCACTGTCTACACCAGCACTGAAGGTATTGCCTAAGGTTGATGATCCTGGAAAGTTTGTTTTCCCATGTTCCATCGCAGGAACAACCTTCAAGGATGCTCTTTGTGACTCTGGTTCTTGTGTGAATCTCGTCTCAAAGACTATTTTAGACGATCTGAGTATTGCTGATGTTGAGCGTTCTCAGCTGACCCTGACTTTTGCAAACTCTTCCAGAGCAGTCCCATATGGAACCATCCGCAGCCTTCATGTTCAAGTAGGGGAATGCGTTGTTCCTGCTGAGTTTCAAGTTGTTGAGATGAACAAGGATCATGAGATGCCTTTGATATTTGGAAGGACATTCATGGCTACTGTTGGAGCAACCATCGATATACCCAACAACAAGAAAGTTTTCTACAAGGCTGTACCCACCAGATCTTCCTCATCACACGCCTCTTGCATCTCAGTGTTTGATGTAGAAAAGCTGAAGGTTGTTCCAGAGAAGGAGCATAGTGATAAGGGTGAGAGCAGGCTGTTCTCTGATGAAGATCCTAGCACTCATCCTACTAAATTCAGAGGGAATTCAAGGGTGAAACAGAAAGTCCAGAAGAAAAGGGTAAAGGGAGATCCTACAATGACTTTGATACCTCTCAAGTGTGATGAGAACTCCATTGAGTATGAGGTAAAGTGCAAGGGTACCTCCAAACCATTCTCTAAAGTCAGAGCCATTCTCACACATGAGCTGAAGGAGAAAGGGGAAGCTGCTTTGAAAGGGTTGTTGAGCAGAGTTCTGAAAATGAACATGTCTGACTGTGGAGCTTGTTTTGGAACAAGCCCTCTTGCGCAACCCGACTGATTCCAGTCACCAAGTCAAGCTAGTGACTTAAACCAAGCGCTTGGTGGGAGGCAACCCACTGGTGAGTGTCATTAACATTAGGACTTTCTTTTTACTTATATTTGTTTTTAGTTTGTTGAGTCTCAGGTCATAAATCAGAAAATCCGAGATCCTTGACTGGAGCAAGCAGCTGGCTGCTCTCATTCCAGAGCATCCTTTACCGGAGCAATCGCGTCTTGCTCTGTCAGGCTGCTCCGCGCCAGGTAAGTATCTCGAACAAAAAAAAATGTTTATTCTTGTTTTCACCTTCTCTCTGATTTATTTTCACACCAGGGACGTTGTGAAGTAAGTCTGGGAGAGGGTTTTTGTCGTTTATTAACTCGTTTCTTTCTTTTGTTTTTCTTTTAAGTCAGTTTGAGTCAGTTTTTATGATTGAGTCAGTCAAAACTTTGTGGGAATTAGGACCTTATTCCGTGTTGATCACTGACCACCTCGTGCTTTAGTTATCTTATTTAGTGACCTTAGCAGTGGCGAAAGACACACATGTGGACCTGGAACACCCTGACATATCTCACTTGATTCTCCAGAAGTTCTCAGCCGGTCAGGTTACACTGGGTAGACATAACTCCACCTTACTTGAACCTAATCTTGACTGAAATTCTTCTTGTTATGGGCATTAGATCAGGGAAACGAGAACACACTCAGGACTTCTTATCCTTTTTGTCCATCTTGCTGATCCTGAGTGGCTAGCTCATCTTTAGCTAGTTCCCACCCTGCACCTTAGCCTTTATTCCACCTTCATGCATTTGTTTTTCAGTGTCATATGTGCAGATATGTGCAAAAAGGTCGGAGAGGAAAGGATCAACGTAGCCTGCTACTCGTTACTGCTGCAGAAATTCAGTCAGAAAGGAGAACAAGCAGATTAAGGGAGCAACTGCGCAAGAGCAGGGGTAGAGAACCAGAATGGTTGCAAAATCAGAACCACCAGTGGCACTCAGAACTATCATGTATGACCTCCTTCTTCGTCACATCACCATATCAGTCTTCAAAAAAAAAAAAACGAGAATCATGTGATGGAGAAGGGGAAGAAAGAAAAGAAACATGGAGCCACTGGAAAGGTCGAGCAAGCAGTTGGTACCAAGTATTGGAGAGTATGTAGAGGAAAGTGGAAAGCAGAACAATAAGTCGCCTGTTCCGTCATCAGAACAGTCGCACCAGATATAGCAAAAACGAGTAGAGGCTGTGGACATCAATGGATCTATCCTCTCTTGCCATTTTGTGTGATATCCTGCATCCTCTACAATGAAATGGTAGCCCCTAAACACTCTTAACTCCACCATTAAATAGCCTGTTCCCCACGTAGACCGTCTACCCTGAATTATGCATGTGATGAGAAGCTCACGCTACTCTTAAATGAATGTAGGGAGTTCTGTCTCGGTAGTGTTGCTTTTCAGGTTTGAGATGAAGAGTATGGAGCCGATTTTTGAACAGCAGTCAGTGGGGTTCCGGTAAGGGTGTGTTGTCCTAGTTTTACTGCTTGTATGGTTCAGAGATTCGTGGTTAAAGTATGGTTGCTCAGAATAGGAGAGTTTCCACACTTTCAAACCTTTCTCCCTGTTCTTGATACTTGACATTGTTTGAGGACAAACAAGGATCTAAGTCTGGGGGAATTGATATATGGTGTTTTATACATCTTGTATATATGCTTTTCAATTGGTTTTCAAGTCTTTATCGAGTCTTCCTAGTCCTTTTCGAGTCATTACAGGTCTGGAGTTGCATTGGATGGGAGATGGACCAGCTGGAACAAAAGATGCAGAAAACAGTGCAATTTGGTGATTTTCACGTAGAACAGTCTGGATGACTGTTCCGGATAGCGGAGCAACCCGAGTGACTGTTCCGAGTGCCTGTTCCAGCGGCAGAGATTTTTAAGGAAACTACAAGTCATTACGGGATTTGCCCTAATTATCCCATCTTTTTCTCCCAGCCGCCTGTGGCTTTGATATATCTTATTTTTCTCTTTATTTTTACATTCTACGCTATTTTTGGAGAAGAAACCAGACCTTAGAGTTGGAGACTTGAGATTTTGCTACTTTGTAAAGGGAGAAGGCCATCTCTCTCGATTTAGAGAAGAACCCCCTGAACCCTATTACTTTATTTCAGTCATATTTCATGTTGCTTTATATCTCTGTCTCTGTGTTTTCTCGCTCCATGGCTGAGTAGTCAGCTTGCCTAGTCTAGGGTGTTAGGGTGTTAGATCCGTGAGCTTGACATAAATAAGTTATAAATCGATTGTCTTCATTCACTGTTGTTCTTAAGGCTTGCATCAAGTTAACCACTTAGTGCTTGATTCTAGGTTTAATCTATTCATCAAAAGTGTTATAGGTTGCTAGACATAACTTGAATGAGCCTAACATCCCTAAACAGCGAAAGTAGATATTAGGGTGTTTGGTGAACCTATCGGACTTGATCTCTATTGCTTGCTGTCGCATCTTGATCCAAACGAGAGTTTAGGTATCAAGATCGATCAGCACAGGGGGCAGTTCCACGACAGTGGGCTGTTCTACTTGAGTGATCCGAGTTCTAGACTTGCTGTTAATTAAACTTGAATAATTGTTTGGCTCACACCTGTTTAACACCCGACCAAACCACCCTAAGCTAGCATTTTAATCATCTGAAATCTTTAATTAATCTTATTACTTGCTTGTTACGAAACCTTAGTCTCAAAATCCCATCATTGTTTTAGCTAAGCATTGATCCCATAAAGATAAAGTGTAATCGTTGGTCTCTGTGGATTCGATCCTAAAGTGCTACATCGACATACCATTCGATTGTGGTAGTGTGCACATTAGGTTAATTGGTGTGCTTATACACGTAATATCAAGTGGCTCGGTACTTTGCCAATCAGTCCATACCTAAGATCACTCTTGATTCTTTAGGTGGAAATCGACCAGATTCACAGGGACGACCTTTCCCTGGATCTTTACTGGGATATTCGACATGAGACCTAGTGAGTTCATGGCTTGCCCACCGGCTGCCCTCACTATCCCAAAATTATCACCAGCATCCAGACAGAACAGACCCTTTACGACCAGTCCCGGACTCACAAAACCTATGTGTAGCCCTGCGTCGGAAAGTACGTGGGTTTTTACCCCACCGACCATGTGGGTTCCTATCAGAGACCCCCATCAGAATCCCCTAGACCACATTCTAGGTTCCAGACCAAGCATTACTACTTGAATGTAAAAAGATAAATTGAGAGATTGCCAGAGATCGAATCAAAAGATCCGGAAGCTCCGTCGTCTCGTGACAGTTCATACACCCTTGGTGTTGTGGTTGGTTTGCCTTGGGACGCCTTGCCTGTGTCTCCACGGCCCTTCCCCTGACTTCCTTGCAGATTGGTACACTCTGATTGGAAATGTACATGCTGGCCACCATGGAAACAAGTCATCGTGTCGCTTCTACCAGACGGGTTCGGTCGAGGACTGAAAGCGGCAGGTGCATTGGTCAGACTGAACGGCATCACTACGAACTCGTAATGACCGTACCTGGTCCTAAATGCCGTCTTCCTAATATCATTTGGCTCTATAGGGATCTGATGATACCCTGAAGCCAAATCAATCTTGGAAAACCACTTGGCTCCTTTGAGTTGTTCCAACAGTTTGTCTATCCTGGGTAACGGGTACTTGTTCTTCACAGTGACCCTGTTCAACCCTCGATAGTCGATGCACAGACGCATGCTACCATCCTTCTTTCTCACGAAGAGGACTGGTGCACCCCAAGGGGAGCTACTTGGCCGTATGAACCCCTTGTCAAGCAATTCTTCCAATTGCTTCTTAGCTCAGCCATCTCGGCCGGAGCCATCCGGTACGGATTCTTGGACAGCGGAGCTGTCCCTGGCTCTAGTTCAATCGTAAATGGATCCGACCTATCAGGGGGGACACCCTGAGGTACCTGGAACACATCTGGGAACTTCGACACCAACGAATCCTCTGAAAGGTCTTTCAGACAGACAGAACTGCCCGGCTCTGTAGTTGTAATTGTAGCCAAAAAGGACTGACAACCCTGTTCCAACATCCGAATCGCTCGAACTGCTGAAACCACTACTTTCTCTTGAGCCGGACACAGACATTGGTACTGGATCGGTCGAAGCCCAGTCTCCAATTGCACACGACCTCTATGGCAATCGAGAGTGGCCCGATACTTTCCCAACCAGTCCATACCTAGGATCACTTCATGATTCTTTAGGTGGACACAGACCAAATCCACAGGGAATACCTTTCCCTGTATTGACACTGGGATATTTGACATGAGACCTAGTGAGTTCATGGCTTGCCTCCGGCCGCCCTCACTATCCCAAAATTATCTCCAGCGTCCAGACAGAACAGACCCTTTCCGACCAGTCCCGGACTCACAAAACTATGTGTAGCCCCTGTGTCGAAAAGTACGTGGGTTTCCACACCACCAATCATGAAGGTTCCTAACAGAGACCCTCATCAGAATCCCCTAGACATTCTAGGTTCCATACCAAGCATTTTCTACTTGAATGTAAAAAGAAAAATTTAGGAATTACTAGAGATCGAATCAAACGATCCAGAAGCGCCGTCGTCCCGGGACAGCTCATACACCCTTCGTGTTGTGGTCGGCCTACTCTGGGTCGACTTGCCTGTGTCTCCACGGCCCTTCCCTTGTCCTCCTTGTAGCTTAGGACAATCCGACTTGTAGTGTCCAGTCTTGCCACATAGGAAGCAAGTCACGGAGCCGCTGCCACTGGACTGGTCTGAGAATCGGTTTGGTCGAGTGCAGTTTTGGATCGTGTGATCCATGCTGCCACATCGCACACAAGCCCCCATGGCCTTCCAGCACTCACCGGGATGATTCTTTCCACACTTGGGACATGTAGGTCGGCCACCAGAGGTCTTACCTCCGTCCACCTGGTCCCACTTCCTCTTTTTATCATTTGTTTTGCCCGACGGGCCAGACTGTGACTTAGCCTTAAGCTTAGCTTCTTCAGCCAAGTTAGACTCTAGCAAAGCCACCCGTTCCACCAGTTCTCCGATGGTGTTGAAAGTGCGGATCGAGCAATGGGTCTTCAGTTCGGGCCTTAGGCCTCGGATGAACCTACGGACCTGGACTGCCTCGTCCTCCAGCTCTCTTCCAACAAACCGTCTGAGCCGGTTGAACTCTTCTTCGTACTCCCGTACGGTCCTGCGGCCTTGGGCCAAATCTAGAAACTGAGCTTTCAGACGATCCCAAGCCTCAGAAGGGAAGTATTTGCGGTTGAATTCAACTTCAAAGTCCACAAAACTTTCCAGACTCCCATTGGTGCGCTTTTCCACTGCAAGCCACCAGTTATGCGCGTCCCCTTCCAGGAAGTGAACCGCAATGTCGCGTCTGTAATCCATTGGACAGCGAGTTGATTGAAAGTTTCGGACCAGCCTACTCCTCCACTCGTCTGCCACAATAGGGTCGGTGCTACCGGAGAAATGCTTCGTACCCAACCTGGATAAATGTTGAAGCAGACTCAGATAGTCCACCTTCTTTTCAGACTTTTCCGGTGGATCGATCTCGATCACCTCAACCGTTTCCACAACTGGACCATTGGTGTTGGGGGTGGTCGTAGCCACAGGCGTAGCCTGGCCAACCGAGGAGTTCACTAGTGGCGTGAACAGTTGCGCCATAGCCGCAACCTGAGTCCCCATTACCTTCATGGCCTCTAACAAGTCCTCTTTGGACAGTTTTGCGGGCACATTAGCCGTTCCATCGGCCACTCTCTCATGCTGGTCACCATCACGGTTAGCGTTCGAGGATTCCACTTCCTCATCACTCTCCCGATGTTCCTGACCATCCTGTTGCGTCCCCATAAGATTAGCCTGATCAGTTGGCAACACGTCTCTAGTGTCAGCTGCGGCCGGATCGGTTTGCAATCCGGATAGATTGGTCCCGTCCATGGCCACTTGACTAGACTGACCGGCTGTTTTCTTACTCTTTCGGGACTTTCCCGATTTTCTTTTTCCAGCCTAAGGATTCAGACAATGTTAGTACGAAACACACTAACATAAACAGAACAAAACAATCCCTAGACTAAGCAATCAAACCTCACCGTGAGACTTAATCAGCTGGCTGCGTGTGTGTGTGTGTGGACTGCCTAACCCAACTATCCTAGAATCAAGCATGCTCTGATACCAACTTGTAAGACCCGAACCCTGGCCTCTCGACCTGATGGAGTCCGCAGGCTTACTTATTAATTTCTCTGCTTGTTTGATCCATTTTTAAGTCTATTAGTTACTAAGTTATATTCGAATATGAGGTTCATAAACGAAGGAACAGATTGCACAGCGGAATAACAATGTATAAACTTTGTATTACTTAGAAACATGAGACACAACTTCTTAACAGTCTCATAGACAATCACTAGTTCATCCCTAGCATCATCTAACCACACGTTACACAGCCTCTCACTGACCGAGCCTTCACGGCTCCTTGTCTTGACCAGAACCATCCTTAGTTCCTGAAACCACAACCAGATAAGCATTAATCATAACCGAGAATAGAACGGATTGATTCTACAATGCTTGGCTTGGTTCCTAGAACTTAGATAAACCTCAGTCAACATAATCATAAAACGTATGAACCTACCTACCGGATCCTAAGTCATTCAACCAACCACCCCTTGACTTAGAATCAGATAGATAAACAGAACACACGAACAGATCCGGATCGTCCCCAAAGACCAATCTGTCTATCCGGATAGAATCTAGGTGCGACCGGCTAATGGAGTCCGGCTCAATGGCCCAACGGACTCCCTTACCTGATCCGGCCTTAGGCCTGGATCCAATCGGCCTAGTAAGCCTCAAGCATTATCCGGAAGGCTTAGCAACCGGTCAGACCTTGCGACTCTACCTTGGCTTAGACAAACGGTGACCTTGTCTTAACTAGACAAGCCATAGGCTGATCCATAAGGATCAGTCCTAACCTGTCCCGAAAGACACCGTTTGGAACATGCACCCTTTGGCCAATCGTGCCTCTTGGTCCTCGTACCTTTTGATGTTCGCAACCTTTGGTAACTCGTCCCTTTTGGTCCCTGACACCCTTTGGCAACTCACAACCTTTGAAAACTCATGACTCTTGACAACTCGTGCCCTTTGGGTCATTCCCAACCGTTCGTCCCAACCGCCCAGTCTTGGTGCGATCGGATCATCCGTCCAACCGACCCGTGTCAAGGCTAGCGGTCTGGTTATGTTCGGCCAAAGCCTAGGGACGTGTCCCTTGGACTCAACCAACACAACCTTTCGTGTTTAACCAGAGAGAAGAGAAGAGAAGCGAATTGAAATAGATAAGGAGAGCCGGATGGGACTTAGGAACCGAGCAGAGCCGCGGTGCGGTCGCATGGACCGTCCGTTCGGTCTGATGGAGCCACGGCCCATCACATACCTTGAGAACCACGTCTGGGTTCTCCATGCTCTTCTCCTTGTCTTGATCTCCCATTCTTCACCGGAGTTAGTTCTCAAACGATCAGAGTCGCCGGAACACAACACCACCACAATCGGCCTTTCTCTTGGCCGGAACTCTCTCTTTCTCTCTTTCTTTCTCTCTACGTTTTTCTCTGAGTATTTTACTCTGGAATTGGATAATGAAATCGACCAGAGAGCCCCCATATTTATAGAAAACGAGGGGGTAAGTCTTGCCCCACGAACAGGCACGACTTGCTAGCGAATGGGCACCATCGGCCAAGAGTTGCCCCCTTTCGGCCACTTGCATCCCTTCGCCCTTTCTGATTGGGTTTGGGGTCGGCCACAAGCCCAACCCACGCCCCAGGCCTCCTGGACACAGCCCACAGCCTTGCCCAAGGACCCAACAGCCCATGGCCTCATGGCCGGACCTCCCAGTCCGCCACTGACCCAGACCCGGACCATCGGCCTAAAGCCCGGACAGTCCGTCTAGCTGAGATGAGCTGAATCTCAGCTGCCTCAGCTGAGTGAGCTAGTAGTCCAGCTAGTGGAGCTGACTTAGTAGGGACTGAGCTGGAGTGAACTGAACCTAGCTTCCTTGAGCTGGCCGAGCTACTCGTCCACTTCGTCCTAGCTACCGTCTTACTCGTCCTAGCTGTCTCTTAGCTCTTATAAGGTTAAGTCTAAGTTTCCTTATATCCTTAACCTTCTTTCTCGACCATGGAACGCTTGCCTTGATGTCTTAAGACTGGCTTGTACGTTTCCTCGAACCATGGCCGTCCCAACAATCCTATTAAGGATTTGGGGCGTGACATGTGTGCTGATGGACAGCCACAGATGTCCTGTGTGTGCTGACGATCACCCACGAACGTCCTCTTTTTACTGAACAGACAGCCCATGGGGGCCAAAATCACCCGAACAGTCCACGGGAAGGGCCAGCATGCTGAGTCCAAGGACCAGCGTGCTGATATGTGTACTGATGGAGAGCCACATACGTCTTGTGTGTGCTGCTGGGCACACACAGACACACACTGACAGCCACAGACGTCCTGTGTGTGCGGACGGACAGCCATGGACAGCCACAGACGTCCTGTGTGTGCTGGCGGACACCCACTGACGTCCTGTGTAATAGAATGCGGTCCACGGATCAGTACATGGAGCCGAACCAGCATGGAGATCAGAACGTTCTGAAGATTTCAACTGAGGTTCATGTTTTTCACCATACTGACCAGACTGACTGGACACTGTACTGGACTGTCCCACATGCATCCGGATGGGAGCTTTGGCTGGAACCATGGCCAGATGATCGATTTCACTGTACTGGACTTTGTCTTCACCGTCCTGTTTTCCATTTGATGAAGAACAGTCGAGACGGAATCGCATTTGGACGCACAAATCCTGAGTTAGGTCATTGCTATACATTTCTGGACAGTACCGCATGTACCGCCCGGATGTCCGTATTGGACCTCCTACATTATCCACGACCAGATGATGGAATTCACCGAACTGAAGCTTGGACTTACCGCACTGTTTGTTATTCTAAGACCAACGATCGAGCCAGAATCTGAAACGGACGTACCAATTCTTCTCCAGTCCGTCGCAACTCAATTTTGTATTGTACCGCACGTACTGCCCGTACGACCAGTTTGAGGCTTCATCAATACCCATGTCCAGACGATCGAATTCACCAAACTGGAGCTCGTATTTCCCGTACTGATTGGCATTTTAAGAGCAATGGTCAAGACAGATTTGGATTCGGACGAGTGGAACTCAAGATAGGCCGTGACACTTCAAAACTGGCTACTTTGGACTGTCCTGGTTGTGTACTGGCCCAGTCCGCAGGACATGCTTCAGGATACAATGAACCTGGACGGAATTTGAAGGGTTTTTCGCCAGTCAAAGTGTGATTTCGTGCCTTTACCAGATCTGGTCAATTTTATCATTTTCTATGTTTTGATTTCCCACATTTTTCTTTAAGTCTTTTGACTAGAACTTCTATATAATGTAACCATCAGATCTGAATAAGATAATTTCGTTTTGCTTTCATTCTTTTGAGTTTTTACTCTCATTGTTCTTTGTATAGAACACTTCTTAGTTTCTTGGTGAGGTTATCTCCAAGTTTCGATCCTTCTTTTGTTGGACTGGTGCGTCACATCCGGCAACGATCGAAGTCTGGTAGTATCTTTGGGCTATTCCGCAACCCTTAGTGTCACCCCTCGATCCATCAGTTCTCAATCCTCTCGGATCTGAGTTCATGTCAACCTTACCGAAAGAGTGATCCTTATTTTTGTTCTATCAAGTGATATCAGAGCCACTCTTCCGGTATCTCTTTTCATTCCATCTTTCTCATCTATCATTTTCTTCATAAAAAAAGAAAATTCTTCTTCTATCTTTCTTTGAATCCGGGCTCCTCTTTACCATCCATATATAAAAAGAAAAAAAAAGAAAGAAAGATCTAATCAAAAAAAAAAAAGATATCAAAAGTTTTCAATTGTGGTTTGGTGGTGGAAGAGTAAGCCTGCTGGCCGAGGAGAAATCCGGCCTTGGAGGTGGTTAAAACTGATTTCAAAAATCAAAAATCTCTTATCTTTCTATCTTGAAAAAATTCCCTTGTTTGCTTGGATTTGCCCATTGGGATTCTTTGATTTGTGCTCTTAGAACATTGAGTAAAAACTTGTGTGTGATCACCTAAATCTGAGAGAAACACTTGTGTGGGTGAGGATCAAACACTTGGGAGTGTGAGGTTTTTATCTACTAACTTTTGTGTTGAGATTTTTCAGGTTTATGATGTTTGGTTTGCAAAGGAAAAGTAACAAGGAGAAGCCTCAACGAAATTCTAACTCTCAAACTCCTTTTAAATATCCTTTGAATTATTTTGATGAGTTTGTTAGTGTGCAGGAACATCCAGCTATAAAGAGAAAACCAACCAGATATGTGGCTGATCCAAAAAGGCAACCCTTTCAAATCGATGTCCAACAAATTTGTGATAACCTTGTGAAGGGAGTGGACATAGCCCTTAAGGACTTCAACAAGAGCCAAAAGAAGAGCACATCCACACGTGCCCCAGTAGCTGAGCCATCCTTGTTCATCAGTAAGAAAGCCCAAGGTGAATCTGAAAACCATTTTGAAGAACTTAAAGATTTTTCAGATTCTCTACCCATTTTTGATGAATCTGATGAAGAGCTAATTGAAAGCTTGATGTTTTGTGAAAAAGATTGTGATCTTCCTTCTCTTGAAAATGAGTTTAATCTTGATAATGAACAAGCTATTGTAAAACTAACTGTTTTGCAACCGGAGCTTCCGAGTAGTCTTGTTTTGTCTCCACAGGTTTTTGAGGAAGAGCCACTGGATTTTCCACATCAGTGCCCATGTCTTGACACTAGGATATGTTTGGATGATGATCTAGGTCCTATCTTTGATGAGGAGGACGAACCTGGTCCAGTCTTTGATGAAGAAGCAACAAGCATCACATCCATTGCTATGGAGAATTATCTATGCTTTGATCCCGGCACAACTCCTGCCCCTTTACGTCCTGATCTTCAAGAGAACTGTGAGGAACCTTCTTCTCTTAATTCTCTTCCTGACATGTTTATGAAAGTCAGTACTGATGATGTAATTCGTTTTGGTCTTGACAAGATGAAAGATTTTTTTGTTTCAAAATCTGTTTTTGATAACATGATTAATTCTTTAAAAATCTTTGAACCTGATAAATGTCTTGATACAGGCCGGGAATCAGATTGCACGGACGGACGGTCTGAGGTTCAAGAACTCGGACTGGACAGAACGGATGGACGGCTATGGGACGGCTAGACGGACGCGATGGAGTGGGAGATGGCCGATCTGGTGCCTGAAACAAAAGGGTGCTATTTTAATGAGTTTTTATGAATTAAAATGATGAACAGAAAGAGAACTATATGGTCAATGAAGAACAGAAGCAAATATGACTTTTTATGGGGTTTTATAATGAATGGAAAAATCTAGAACTATATGACGCAAGATAAAACAAAATAAGAGAAGGATAGAGGTATGGGGGATGGATCCTTGTCGCTGGATGTGTATCTCTCTCAACAAGAACAGTGGATGGCGGGGGATAGCTATGAGATTTGGCTTGCTGGATGTGTATCACTCTCAACGCAAATCGATGGATGGAATGGAGGTGAAGAATCGCCACAAGCTTGGTGGTTTGAAGCTTGATAAGATTCGGCTGCTCTCTCTTGTTTCTCACAGAAAAAGACTTAGGGTTTTAGGTTTGCAAAGGCAAAATTATTTCATAAAAGACTTGGCCAAAAATCGCCAACTTCATGGAGTTATATAGGGTTTACCCCTTATGGGACTCAAAGATAAAAAGGCCTTAAACAAGCTGGCCGAAAATGAGGCTGAAACAATAGCCCAAAGTCTTAACCAAATAAATTAAAATAAACCAGACATCTGGTTGTCGGTTTGAGAAGGCCTAGACCAAGGCTAATAGCATGCTTGCATGTTGCCTCATTAAAACCTTACCAAGAAAACCCAATGGGACAAAACCTGGTGAGGAAAAAGAGTACAACACATGCTACTCCCCTTGGTGGTTGGCTAGATCTCAGAACCGGGAAGAGTTGGAGTGGATGAAATGGAAACTGAGTCTGGACCAAGCTCGGATGTGGAAATGAGTAGTCCGGCTTGGTTGAGTCTGAACTGGATCGGGTCGGCCGCGTCCTGAACCTCCTTTGGGCCGGCTTGATCTTGAATCTTCAACTGGACCATCTTCTCAATCAGCAGCTGGTCCTGGTCAGTCTGTCCATCTTGTTCAAGGATTTGTTGGACAGCTTTGGTGAAACCTTCTCGCAAGGCCCTGGTTCCACTCCGGGTAGTCGGACCGCGCCTAACTATGGGAACCTCTACTTGGATGGCCTCATCATTCCCTCCCTCTTGAAGAGGTTCTGGCCTCAGAACACCATCATCTGCAAAGTCATCACTACTATCTGCAGGGAAAGGAGACAAATCCGAGACATTGAAAGTATGTGAGATTTTAAATTCAGCTGGGAGGTCAAGGATATAGGCATTGTCGTTGATCTTCTTTAGGATGCGGAATGGTCCTGTCCCACGAGGAGAGAGCTTGGACTTCCGGGCTTCTGGAAACCTCTCGGGCCGCATGTGTAACCACACCAAGTCCCCGGGTTCGAACAGTACCTCCTTCCTCTTCTGGTCATACTTGGCCTTGACCTTATCCGCCTTGGCTTCTATCCTCTCCTTGACCTTCAGGTGCATGTTCTTAACAAACTCTGCCTTGGCGGCTCCATCACGACTGCGGTACATGGAGCTGGGCAGTTCGGTGAAGTCTAAAGGAGTCTCTGGCTGAAACCCATAAACAATCTCAAAAGGTGACAGGTTAGTAGTAGAGTGCCTAGCATGGTTATAAGCAAACTCAACAAAAGTCAAACAAGACAACCAATTTCTTAAATTCTTACCGACCGTAGCTCTCAACAGTTGAGAGAGTGTACGGTTTACTACCTCAGTCTGGCCGTCGGTTTGGGGATGGCAAGTGGTCGAGAATAGAAGCTTGGTTCCGAACTTGCCCCATAGTGTCCTCCAGAAATGGCTGAGGAACTTGGCATCACGGTCAGACACAATGGTTCGAGGAACACCATGTAGTCGGACCACTTCTTTGAAGAATAGGTCGGCGGTCTGAGTGGCATCATTAGTGGTGTTACAGGCTATGAAATGGGCCATCTTGGAGAACCTGTCTACCACTACAAAAATGGAATCCTTGTGGTTTATCTTGGGTAAACCCAGCACAAAGTCCATAGAAATGTCTACCCAAGGGTGGTTAGGAATCGGCAATGGCATTTGTAAACCGTAAGGATGTGACCTGGACTTGGTTTTAAGGCAAGTAGTGCACTTGGCGCATATGCTCTCCACATCCCTCTTCATGTTTGGCCAAAAGAAATGTTCAGTTAGGACACTCAAGGTCTTTCCCGACCAAAGTGTCCCATGAGGCCGCCACCATGGGCCTCCCGAACCAGCAGTTCCCTCATGGCTCCTTTGGGAATGCACAACCTCTTTCCCTTGAACAGGAACCCCTCATGCTGGTAGTATGGCCCGAAAGCCCCCTTCTCAGTGTTCCTGAAAACTTCATTAAAATCAAGATCAGTGGCATAAGATTCTTTAATATGTTCGAAACCCATGATCTTGGCCTCCATGGTCACAATGAGAGTGTGTCTCCGGGACAGTGCATCGGCCACCACATTGTCCTTGCCCTTCTTGTACTTGATCACATAGGGAAAGGTCTCCACGAACTCGAGCCATCTGGCGTGCCTCTTCTTGAGTGTGGTCTGTCCCCTCAAGTGCTTAAGTGTCTCATGATCTGTATGAATAACAAATTCCTTAGACAAAAGGTAATGCTGCCAAGTTTCAAGGGACCTTACTAGAGCGTATAGCTCTTTGTCATAGGTTGGGTAGTTGAGGGCAGCTCCACTCAGTTTCTCACTAAAGAATGCCACTGGTCTGCCCCCTTGAGTGAGGACAGCTCCAATGCCTGTACCTGATGCATCACACTCAATCTCAAAAGTTTTATTAAAATCAGGGAGTGTAAGAACGGGTGCATGAGTTAAACTATATTTAAGCTTATTGAAAGACTCCTCTTAGGCAGGGCCCCAAACAAAGGATACATTCTTCTTGATCACTGAGGTCATGGGAGCAGCAATGGTGCTGAAGTCCTTGACAAACCGCCTATAGAAGCTGGCTAGGCCATGGAAACTTCGGACTTGCCCAATAGTGGTCGGTGTGGGCCAGTCTTGGATGGCCTTGATCTTCTCCTCATCGACCTTCAAACCCTGTGAGCTCACAACAAGCCTAAAAATATTAACTGGTCAGTGCAAAATACACACTTCTTGAGATTGGCAAAGAGTCCTTCCTGTCTGAGCGCCTTCAAAACCTGTTCTACATGACTAATGTGATCGGATAAGCACTGACTATAGATCAATATGTCATCAAAATAGACAACCACAAATTTACCAATGTAAGGCCTTAGAACCTCGTTCATAAGCCTCATGAAGGTGCTAGGGCGTTGGTAAGACCAAAGGGCATCACCAGCCACTCATACAAGCCTTGCTTGGTCTTGAAAGCAGTCTTCCACTCGTCTCCCTCCTTCATCCGAACTTGGTGATAGCCACTCCTAAGATCAATCTTGGAAAACACTGTGGAACCACTCAGTTCATCTAACATATCATCAAGTCTAGGAATGGGGTACCGATATTTTATGGTGATGTTGTTGATGGCTCGGCAATCAACACACATACGCCATGTTCCATCCTTCTTAGGCACCAATAGGACGGGAATGCACATGGGCTGAGACTCTCTCGAATGTACCCCTTGTCCATGAGGTCTTGGACCTGTCTCTCCAGCTCCTTAGCCTCCTCCGGATTGACTCGATATGCGGCTCGGTTTGGAAGTGAGGGCCTGGCACAAAGTCTATCTGATGTTCGATGCCTCGGAGGGGTGGTAAGCCGGCTGGTATCTCTTCAGGGAACACGTCCTTGTACTGGTCCATTAGTACTTGCATCTCAGCTGGACAATCTGGTGCCTCAAAGCCTGCAAAACAACCTTCCTTGAAAACCATTAGTAGCACCTGTGTGTCTTGCTGCAATGATTTAATCAATTTACTAGAAGAGATGTAAAGGTTAGTTTTACTAAACAGTCCAGACTGATCCATGGCCCTCTGCATCTCGTACACCTCTTGTGGACTGAGAGGAGCCAGGCTGTGCTTCTTGTTGTTGTGGGTAAAGCTGTAGATGTTAGTCCTCCCATGGTGAATGGTCTCCTTGTCAAACTGCCAAGGCCTCCCTAACAGTAGATGGCCGGCTTGCATAGGGACCACATCACACTTCACCTGGTCCTGGTACTTACCAATACAAAAGGAAACAACAACTTGCTCCGAGATTTTAAGCTCCGTCTCATCATTGAGCCACTTGAGCTTGTATGGCCTGGGGTGTGGCAACTTTGCTAGTCCTAACTTTTCAACAAGGTACCTGCTGGCCACGTTAGTGCAAGAGCCACCATCAATAATTAGACTACATACCTTGCCCTCCACGCTACATCTAGTATGGAAGATGTTCTCTCGTTGTACGGTTTCTGGATCAAAGAGAGCACTGAGAGCTCGTCTGACCACCAGCAGCTCACCAGTTTCAGCATAGTCCACTATCTCGTCACCTGAGTCAGCCATCTCTACATCGGCCTCGTCTTGGGACTCATACTCGCCGTCTGCCTTAAGGATCATGACACGCTTGTTCGGACAGTCCCTGGCGTAGTGCCCCTTCCCCTGACATTTGAAACAAGTAATATCACGAGTTCTTTGAGCTTGGTTTGTCCCTTACCTGGTTCGGATGAACCTGGTTTGGACTGGTCGGATTGGCTCTTCTTGAACCGGTTTTCCACTTCAATGGATTTGTTCTTCTCAGCCCCTTTGGATCCGGATGAAGCCCATGGCGTCTTGCTCCTGGCACTAGAGGCGTTCTTCCTTTTAATGTGCTGCTCGGCCTGGATGGCATAGTGGAGGAGATCATTGAAGTTGACGTAGGTCTGCCTCTCCACCTTGCGAGCGATGCGGTCTTGAAGGCCTTCCAAGAACTGAGCCATCATAACCTCTTCGGTCTCGCGCGTCCTGAGCTTGTTCTTGAGAGCCTCAAACTCCTCAAAGTACTCCTCTACGGACCTAGTACCCTGAGACAACTTGCGAAAACGTTTTAGTAAGTCCCGCTGATAGTAGGAGGGAATATACCTTGCACGGAGCTTAGCTCGCATCTCATCCCAAGTCTCAATCCTATAGACTCTGCCAACCTCGGCTACTTCCCTGTCCCACCAGGTTAAGGCATTGTCCGTCAGTTGGGCTGCGGCTAAGGCGATCTTCTTGGCCTCGGTATAGCGGTAGTACTCAAAGATGTACTCCATGCGCCTCTCCCATTCAATGTAGGCGTCCGGGTCAACCTTTCCAGCAAAGGTTGGAGGAGTAAGTTTGAGATCTTGCCTCCTTGCCAAGCTACTTCATCGTCTCGGAATCTCCTTCGGACCGGGCTCCCATCGCCTTGGACCCGATATTCCGTCGGTTCCCACGTCCGGCCCGTTCGCGCCGCGGCTCTTCCGGTTCGGTACGGTCAGTGTCCGAGTTGTCCTCACTGGATTGGGACTGTTGTTCCTCCGGAATGGGTTGGTTTCTCCTCCTTGGCCGTGGAACATTAGCTCGATCCCTTCCTGCTATCTGAGCCAGCTGCTCAGTCACAGTAGCCAGTGCGGCTTGGAGTTCAGCATGGTTAGCCATCAGCTGGGCATTAATCTCGGCTTGTGTGGGTGCTCCATTTAGGTCTCCCATGGTTTCCTGCGACAAGAGAGGAAGAAAAGGTGATTTGCAAAGAATCAAGAAGAAGAAAATATATTTAACTAAGGTATGCAATGAATGTAAATCTTCCTTTTTTTTTTTGTTAAAAATCGAAAATTAAAAATGGAAAGTGCAATCTTTTTTTTTTCTTTTTTTTTTTAAATATGGAAAACTTGAAGTGCAAGCCAAGAAAATTGAATGCAATTAAATGGAAATCCGATCAAAAAGGAAAGTAAAAATCGATGGATGCCAAAAACAAGTTACTTGATGAAAGATGCACAAAAATGGATCAAGAGATATGGCAAAAAAAAAAACAAGTTTGAACTCGCCAAGAACAGCAAGAACAAGTGCAATAATTTTTTTTTTGAAAGACAAGAGGATGAACCAAGCAAATAACAAAAGTAAGAAGGATAGGATACAACCGAAGGTGTAGGAGCTTTGAGCTCTGATACCAAAATGATACAGGCGGGAATCAGATTGCATGGACGGACGGTCTGAGGTTCAAGAACTCGGACTGGACAGAACGGACGGACGGCTATGGGACGGCTAGACGGACGCGATGGAGTGGGAGATGGCCGATCTGGTGCCTGAAACAAAAGGGTGCTTTTTTATGAGTTTTTATGAATTAAAATGATGAACAGAAAGAGAACTATATGATCAATGAAGAACAGAAGCAAATATGACTTTTTATGGGTTTTTATAATGAATGGAAAAATCTAGAACTATATGACGCAAGATAAAACAAAATAAGAGAAGGATAGAGGTATGGGGGATGGATCCTTGTCACTGGATGTGTATCTCTCTCAACAAGAACAGTGGATGGCGGGGGATAGCTATGGGATTTGGCTTGCTGGATGTGTATCACTCTCAAGGCAAATCGATGGATGGAATGGAGGTGAAGAATCGCCACAAGCTTGGTGGTTTGAAGCTTGATAAGATTCGGCTGCTCTCTCTTGTTTCTCACAGAAAAAGACTTAGGGTTTTAGGTTTGCAAAGGCAAAATTATTTCATAAAAGACTTGGCCAAAAATCGCCAACTTCATGGAGTTATATAGGGTTTACCCTTATGGGACTCAAAGATAAAAAGGCCTTAAACAAGCTGGCCGAAAATGAGGCTGAAACAATAGCCCAAAGTCTTAACCAAATAAATTAAAATAAACCAGACATCTGGTTGTCGGTTTGAGAAGGCCTAGACCAAGGCTAATAGCATGCTTGCATGTTGCCTCATTAAAACCTTACCAAGAAAACCAATGGGACAAAACCTGGTGAGGAAAAGAGTACATCACATGCTACTCCCCTTGGTGGTTGGCTAGATCTCAGAACCGGGAAAGGTTGGAGTGGATGAAATGGAAACTGAGTCTGGACCAAGCTCGGATGTGGAAATGAGAAGTCCGGCTTGGTTGAGTCTGAACTGGATCGGGTCGGCCGCGTCCTGAACCTCCTTTGGGCGGTTGATCTTGAATCTTCAACTGGACCATCTTCTCAATCAGCAGCTGGTCCTGGTCAGTCTGTCCATCTTGTTCAAGGATTTGTGGACAGCTTTGGTGAAACCTTCTCGCAAGGCCCTGCTTCCACTCCGGGTAGTCGGACCGCGCCTAACTATGGGACCTCTACTTGGATGGCCTCATCATGTCTTGATCAATCATGTTTTCAAATGTCATGGGGATCATCTGGAATTATTTTCAGCTTTGATCAGTTTCTTGGAACATAACAAAGGTTT
>NW_022609978.1:0-36517 GCF_000309985.2 Brassica rapa | reverse complement strand
CACTGACATCCTGTGTGTACTGAACAGACAGCCCACATGGGCGAAAATCACCTGAACAGTCCACGGGAAGGGCCAGCGTGCTGAGTTCAAGGATCAGCGTGCTGATATGTGTACTGATGGACAGCCAAGGGCGTCATGTGTGTGCCGACGAACACACACGGACAGCCACGGACGTCCTGTATGTGCTGACGGACACACACGGACATACCCGGACGGCCACAGACGTCCTGTCCGTGCTGACAGATTACACACGGACACACACGGACAGCCACGGACGTCATGTGTGTAGTGATGGACAGCTGCGGACAGCCACGGACGTCCTGTGTGTGCTGGCGGACCCCACGGACGTCCTGTGTGTACTGAACAGACAGCCCACATTGGCCAAAATCACCCGAACTGTCCTCGGGAAGGGGTCAGCGTGCTGAGTCCAAGGACCAACGTGCTGATATGAGTACTGATGGACAGCCACGGACGTCCTGTGTGTGCTGACGGACACACACGGACAGCCACGAACATCCTGTGTGTGCTGACGGACATCCACGGACGTCCTGTGTGTGCTGACGGACACCCACAGACGTCCTGTGTGTTCTGAACAGACAGCCCACCTGGGCCAAAATCACCCGTACAGTCCACGGGAAGAGCCAGTGTGCTGACTCCAAGGACAGCATGCTGATATGTGCACTGATGGACAGCGACGGACGTCCTGTGTGTGCTGACGGACACACACGGACAACAACGGGCGTCCTGTGTGCTGACAGACAGCCACGGACGTCCTGTGTGTGCTGGCGGACACCCACGGACGTCCTGTGTGTACTGAACAGACAGCCCACATGGTCCAAAATCACCTGAACAGTCCACGGGAAGGGTCAGCGTTCTGAGTCCAAGGACCAACGTGCTGAGTCCAAGGACCAACGTGCTGATATGTGCACTGAAGCCACGGACGTTCTGTGTGTGCTGACGGAGACACACCGACACACACGGAAAGCCACTGACGTCCTGTGTGTGCTGACGGACACCCACAGACACACACGGAGAGCGACAGACGTCCTGTGTGTGCTGACGGACACACACGGACAGCCACAGACGTCCTGTGTGTGCTGACGGACACCCACAGACACACACGGAGAGCGACAGACGTCCTGTGTGTGCTGACGGACACACACGGACAGCCACAGACGTCCTGTGTGTGCTGACGGACACCCACGGACGTCCTATGTGTACTGAACAGACAGCCCACGTGAGCCAAAATCACCTGAACAGTCCACGGGAAGGGCCAGCATGCTGAGTCCAAGGGCAAGCATGCTGATATGATTACTGATGGACAACCACGGACGTCCTGTATGTGCTGTCAGACACACACGGACACACATGGACAGCCACAGACGTCCTGTGTATGCTGACGGACACACACTGACAGCCACGGACGTCCTGTGTGTGCTGATGGACAGCTGCGCACAGCCACAGACGTCCTTTGTGTGCTGGTGGACACCCACAGACGTCCTGTGTGTACTGAACAGACAGCCGACGTGGGCCAAAATCACCCGAACAGTCCACAAGAAGGGTCAGTGTGTTGACTCCAAGGACCAACGTGCTGATATGTGTACTGATGGACAGCCACAGACGTCCTGTATGTGCTGACGAACAAACACGAACAAACACGAACAGCCTCGAACGTCCTGTGCGTGCTGACGGACACCAACGGACGTCTTGTGTGTGCTGACGGACACCCACGGACGTCCTGTGTGTACTGAACAGACAGCCCACGTGGGCCAAAATACCTGAACAATCCACGGGAAGGGCCAGCGTGCTGAGTCCAAGGACTAGCGTGCTTATATGTGTACTGATGGACAGCCATGGACGTCCTATGTGTGCTGACGAACACACACGGACACACACAGACAGCCACGGACGTCCTGTATGTGCTGTCTGAAACACACAGACAGCCACAGACGTCCTGTATGTGCTGACGGACACACACGGACGTCCTGTGTGTGCTGACGGACACCCACGGACGTCCTGTGTGTACAGAACAGACAGCCCACGTGGGCCAAAATTACTGAACAGTCGACGGGAAGGGCCAGCATGCTGAGTCTAAGGACCAGCGTGCTGATATGTGTACTGATGGACAGCCACGGTCGTCCTGTTTGTGCTGACGGACACACACGGACACACACAGAAAGCCACAGACGTCCTGTATGTGCTGACGGACACACACGGGCAGCCACTGACGTCATGTGTGTGCTGGCGGACACCTACGGACGTCCTGTGTGTACTGGCGGGCAGCCACTGACATCCTGTGTGTACTGAACAGACAGCCCACATGGGCGAAAATCACCTGAACAGTCCACGGGAAGGGCCAGCGTGCTGAGTTCAAGGATCAGCGTGCTGATATGTGTACTGATGGACAGCCAAGGGCGTCATGTGTGTGCCGACGAACACACAAGGACAGCCACGGACGTCCTGTATGTGCTGACAGACACACACGGACATACCCGGACGGCCACAAACGTCCTGTCCGTGCTGACAGATTACACACGGACACACACGGACAGCCACGGACGTCATGTGTGTGGTGATGGACAGCTGCGGACAGCCACGGACGTCCTGTGTGTGCTGGCGGACCCCACGGACGTCCTTTGTGTACTGAACAGACAGCCCACATTGGCCAAAATCACCCGAACAGTCCTCGGGAAGGGGTCAGCGTGCTGAGTCCAAGGACCAACGTGCTGATATGTGTACTGATGGACAGCCACAGACGTCCTGTATGTGCTGACGGACACACACGAACACACACGGACAGCCTCGAACGTCCTGTGCGTGCTGACGGACACCAACGGACGTCTTGTGTGTGCTGACGGACACCCACGGACGTCCTGTGTGTACTGAACAGACAGCCCACCTGGGCCAAAATCAACCGAACAGTCCACGGGAAGGGCCAGCGTGCTGAGTCCAAGGACCAGCGTGCTGATATGTGCACTTATGGACAGCCACAGACGTCCTGTGTGTGCTGACGGACACACACGGACACACACAGACAGCCACAGACGTTCTATGTGTGCTGGTGGACACCCACCGACGTCCTATGTGTGCTGACGAACAGCCACGGACGTCATGTGTGTGCTGGTAGACACCCAGCGTGCTGAGTCCAAGGACCAACGTGCTGATATGTGTACTAATGGACAGCCACGGCCGTCCTGTGTGTGCTGACGGACACACACGGACAGCCACGAACGTCCTGTGTGTGCTAACGGACACCCACAGACGTCCTGTTTGTGCTGACGGACACCCATGGACATCTTGTGTGTTCGGATCAAAAAGCCCAACTGGGCCAAAATCACCTGAACAGTCCACAGGAAGGGCCAGCATGCTGAGTCCAAGGACCAGCGTGCTGATATGTGCACTGATGGACTGCCACAGACGTCCTGTGTGTGCTGACGGACACACACGGACAGCCACAGACGTCCTGTGTGCTGACAGACAGCCACGGACAGCCGCGGACATCCTGTGTGTGCTGGTGGACACCCACAGACGTTCTGTGTGTACTGAACAGCCAGCCCACGTGGGCAAAAATCACCCGAACAGTCCATGGGAAGGGTCAGCGTGCTGAGTCCAAGGACCAACGTGCTGATATGTGTATTGATGGACAGCCACGGACGTCCTGTGTGTGCTGACGGACACACACTGACACACACGGACAGCCACGGACGTCCTGTGTGTGCTGACGGACAGCCACAGATGTCGTGTGTGTGCTGGCGGACACCCACGGACGTCCTGTGTGTACTGAACAGACAGCCCCCGTGGGCCAAATTCACCCGAACAGTCCACAGGAAGGGTCAGCGTGCTGAGTCCAAGGACCAACGCGCTGATATGTGCACTGATGGACAGCCACGAACGTCCTGTGTGTGCTGGCGGACACACACGGACAGCCACAGACGTCCTGTGTGTGCTGACGGACACCCACGGATGTCCTGTGTGTACTGAACAGACAGCCCATATGGGCCAAAATTACCTGGTGGAGTTTGCATACAACAACAGCTTTCACACCAGCATAGGCATGTCTCCTTATGAAGCATTGTATGGGCGGCCTTGCAGGACACCCTTATGCTGGACTCAAGTGGGGGAGCGCAGCATGATAGGTCCTGAGATTGTGGAAGAGACCACGGAGAAGATCAAGCTAGTCAAAGAGAAGATGAAGGAGGCACAGGACCGCCAGAAGAGTTATGCGGATAAGAGAAGGAAACATCTTGAGTTTGAGGTTGGTGATCTAATCTATCTCAATATGATTACCGTCAAAGGTAGGGCCAGGGTTTCTGGAAGAAGGAAACTGGACCCTAGGTTCTTAGGTCCATTCAGTATACTTGAAAGAGTTGGGGCAGTGGCTTACAAGTTAGATTTGCCATTTGCAATGGATGCTTACCATAATGTTTTCCATGTGTCTCAACCAAGAAAGTGTCTAAGGGATCAGGACATTGTATTGCCTGAGATTCCAAAAGATCTTGGTAAGAACCTCACGTTAGAAAAAAGGCCGGTTCGGATGATTGATCGGATGGAAAAGGCAATGAGAAGGAAAACAGTTCCTATGCTTAAAATAGTATGGGAATTCAATGGCAAAGACATTATCACTTGGGAAACAGAGGCAAGAATGAAAGCTGAGTATCCTGAGTGGTATGGTCAATATGAGGGTGGTGAACCATCGAGTTTGAACTCGGGGACGAGTTCCTTCCAAGTGGGGGAGACTTGTCATGTCCCTAGTTCTAGATAAGGCCATCAGGACGGGCCATGGTACGAGGAGATGCACCAGTCAGGTCAAATGATTAAAAGAAAAGCGTATCATGGTCCAAACAGAAGGTTAAGTGCATCAGATGGCTGAGACTTGACCAAGATAAGAAGGAAGGAAGCTAAAGAGAGCTGGACGAGTGGTCCGGATGCTGGACAAGGTCCGAAGGCAGCTCATTCAGCTAGGTGGAGCTGGAAGGGAGTTCACATAGTCTGAGCTACCTCACTGGATCTGGAGGAGTAGCTCACTCATCTGGGGCAGCTAGCACTCAGCTCATCTCAGCTGGGTGGAGTGTTGGAGTCTTGGCCGGTCATTGCGGATCATGGGTGGTTATGGTCCGGATCATGGACATGGGGGTCCGATGGGTCTGAGGGACTCTGGCAAGTAAGCTATGCAATTGGGCAAGCTATTGGGCCAGAGATCGATCAGCCCAAACGAAGAGAAGAGCAGTTGTGAGTGGTTGGACGGTTTGGGCGAAAAGGTGCAACCGCATGTGTCCCATCGTCCAATCAATGCTTCTGTTCGCCCAGAGCAGTTGGCGGGCTCTTCTCCTATAAATACAAGTCCCTCCTGTCGACATTGATGATCAGAAAGAAAAGGGGAAACTCTGCCCAATTCGTTACAGAAGTAAAGAAAGAAAAGAGAGAGAAGTTGGCCGCAAGGCAGTCCGTGTGAAGGTTTGGTGATTCCGGTGAGTTCTAGCCGTGGGCAAGGGAGACTTGATCGGAAATGGATACTAGACAGAAGGAGAAGACTGTGGAGAAGATTTTGGGGACTTCCGAGCACACACCTACGGTACAGGATGTTAACCAAGTGGTATCACCCAAGACCATTAATTCGGGTGGTCTGGCCGATTGATCCATGTGTTGTTGGTTGCATCTATTACTCTTTCCCTGTCAATATATCTCTTCTCTACTATATTCTTAAGTGTTCTGTGGGTTCAGACTCATGGGAACGCCACCAGGCCTTGGCCAGATCAGTGTAATCTCTCCATGGCCTTGGTTGGGCATGTAAGGTCCGATCTTATAGTTCCAAAGGGGATTGATAGGATCCGACCTTGAATATCTCTTAGTGGCTATTTCTCATGAATTATCATGGTGAAAGATTAGTTTTATCTCAATGATTTAGAGGTGGTCAGTTATGGCCATATGGGCTGTTCATGGGCGAGATCAGTATGATCGAGGCCGGTTCTGAGAAATCTGACTTGACCATTCTCTTAGTCATGAATTATCATGAATTATCATGAATTTTATTTAGTTTCTGGACAAGTATCTGAAAGGGTCACTTTTGGCCAGATTAGGCTAAGTATCTGAACCATGCTTAGGATGATGTTTGCTAGGGTATCGGTTGTGATTCTTATGCATATGTGTTGTGGGTTTTGTTTTCAGGTCCTGACAGGGATCGTGGTAAGGCTAAGGAGCCGTGAACACCTTGGCCGTGTGGGATGTGTGATGTAGTAGTAGTTTGATACAGTGAACTTATGATAGCCTATTGTGCAACTGAATGATATGAATGATTTGTATGGATCACATTGACTTATATATATGAAATGATGTTTACCTTAAGCTTCCGCATTGTATTGTCTGATTACATGAACCTCAATGATTGAAAAATGACTTAGAAACTATTGGACTTAGACCGGCTGAAGTACACTTAGATATTAGGTAAGGCCGCGGACTGGTTGGATCAAGGGATCCTGGTTTGGGTCTTACATTGATCTTTTCGGTTGTCTCTTCGACAATCTCCGGACCAATCATGCTGCGTTCCCCAACTTGGGTCCAGCACAAGGGACTCCTGCATGGACGCCCATACAGAGCTTCGTATGGCGACATGCCAATACTACTATGGAAACTATTGTTGTAAGCAAATTCCACCAGAGGTAGATGTTTTTCCCAGGAATCACCCCAGTCTAACACACATGCTCGCAACATATCTTCCAACGTCTGGATCGTGCGTTCCGACTGTCCATCAGTCTGTGGGTGATAGGCAGTACTCATGTTTACTCTTGTTCCTAAAGCTTTTTGGAAAGCCTTCCAGAAGTAAGAGGTAAACCTTGTATCCCTATCTGAAACTATGCTTGCCGGCACACCATGTAGTCGGACGATCTCATCAATGTACATACGTACAATCTGATCGACCCCATCCGACTTCTTGATAGCCAGAAAGTGTGCTGATTTGGTTAGGCGATCAACCACAACCCAAACCGCATCTTTCTTACTCCTCGTGGTAGGGAACCCGGTCACAAAGTCCATTGTGATGTGATCCCATTTCCATTCCAGAATAGGCAAGCTTTGCAATAACCCACTAGGCACTTGATGTTCTGCTTTGATGATGTGGCAAGTAGAACACTTGGCCACCCACTCCGTGACATCTGCCTTCATACGGATCCAATGATAGAATTTCTTAAGGTTCTGGTACATCTTGGTAGCACCAGGATGAACCAAGAATCTGGACTTATGAGCTTCCCTCATAATCTCTTCCTTTAGACCTCTATCATTAGGAACACTGATCCGACCGTTTACTAGGATGGTACCATCCTTTGCAGTCTGGTACTCCGTCCTATCATTCTGAGCAACCTTGTTCAGGTTCTCGTCCTGACCTTGAGCCAACCGAATTCGGGTAAGCAGGTCGGCCTGATTGACCGCCTCTAATCCGAGTGGTTCAGACTCTTTGGTCGATGCGTTCAACCGTAGGGCATGAACCATACTGTCCAGGTCGTCCGCTTCTCGTTCGGCTGATATGTCGGCCCTTCTCTGGCTCAAGGCATCTGCGACCAGATTAGCCTTTCCCGGATGGTAGGTGATATCCAGATCTTAATCAGCTACAAACTCCATCCACCTTCTCTGCCTTAAGTTTAGCTCAGGCTGGGTGAATATACACTTAAAACTCTTATGGTCCATAAGTATCTGAACCTTGGCACCATACAAGTATGATCGCCAAATCTTTAAGGCGAACACTACTGCAGCCATTTTGAGGTCATGGGTGGGGTAGTTTCCCTCATGTTTCTCAACTGCCTTGACGCATAGGCGATGACCTTCCCATGCTGGGTTAATACGCAACCTAGTCCTGTTATGGACGCGTCTGTATAAACCACATATGGTTGGTCGGCCTCTGGAAGAACCAGAATGGGTGCATTAGTCAGCATGTCCTTAAGTACAGAAAAGCATTTCCCACACTCCTCAGACCATGTGAACTTAACGTCCTTCCCGGTCCACCGTGTCATAGGCTGAGCCAAGCTTGCGAATCCTTTCACAAAATTTCTATAGTAGCCTGCCAGCCCTAGGAAGCTTCTGACTTCCGTGGCACTGCATGGTCGGGGCCAATCCTTGATTGCCCTAATCTTCTCTGGGTCCATCGAGACACCCTGGCCGGACACAATGTGGCCGAGAAACCCAATGCTCTTCTGCCAAAAACTGCATTTACTGAGTTTTGCGTAGAGCTTGTGTTCCCGTAATCGTTCCAGCACGGCTTTAAAGTTTTTCTGATGAGATTCCTCATCCTTGGAGTAAATCAGGATATCATCAATGAAGATGATCACTGATTCATCCAGGAAGTCTCGGAACACGCTGTTCATCATTTTCATGAATGCAGCAGGCGCATTGGTCAGACCGAATGGCATAACCACAAACTCGTAGTGGCCGTACCTGGTCCTAAATGCTGTCTTTCTAATATCATTTGGCTCTACAGGGATCTGATGATACCCTGAGGCCAAATCAATCTTAGAAAATCACTTGGCTCCTTTGAGTTGATCCAACAACTCGTCTATTCTAGGCAACGGGTACTTGTTCTTCACAGTAACCCTGTTCAACCCTCGATAGTCAATTCACAGACGCATGCTACCATCCTTCTTTTTCACAAAGAGTACTGGTGCACCCCAAGGGGAGCTACTTGGACGGATGAACCCCTTGTCCAGCAATTCTTCTAATTGCTTCTTTAGCTCGGCCATATCGACCAGAGCCATTCGATACAGACTCTTGGACAGCGGAGCTGTCCTTGGTTCTATTTCAATCGTAAATGGATCCAACTTATCAGGGGGGACACCCTGTAGCGCACGGAACACATCTGGGAACTCAGACACCAATGGGTCCTCAGATAGATCTTTTTGATCATCAGACCTGCCGTGCTCCATAGTGGTAATTGTGGTCAAATATGCTTCACAACCACGTCTAAGCATCCGTTCTGCTCGGATTGCTGAGACCATTACTCTATCCAGAGCCGGACTCATATACAGACTTTGGTACTGGATCGGGTGAGGTCCAGTCTCCAACCGTACACATCCTCTGTGGCAGTCGAGAGTGGCCAGATACTTTCCCAACCAATCCATGCCTAGGATCACATCGTGATTCTGTAGGCGCAACACAATCAGATCTACAGGCAGATTTTTCTCCTGGATCATTACCGGGATATTAGTCATGAGCCCTAGTGAGTGCATGAATTCCCCACCGGCCGCCCTCACTAGTCTCGAATTATCCCCAGAACAGAGGCAAAACAGACCCTTTCCGACCAGTTCCGGGCTCACAAAACTATGTGTAGCCCCTGTGTCGAAAAGCACATGGGTTTCAACCCCACCAATCATGAGGGTCCCTACAAGATACCCACATCAGAATCCCCTAACCACTCTGGGTTCCAGACCAAGCATTCGATTGACTGTAAACAGATAAATTCAGAAATTGCCAGAGATCGAATCAAACGATCCAGAAGCGCCGTCGTCTTAGGACAGCTCATACACCCTTGGTGTTGTGGTCGGCCTGCTCTGGGTCGACTTTCCCGTGTCTCCACGACCCTTCCTGTCACGCCCCCAATCATGGAAAGGATTGTCGGGACAGCAATGGTTCGAGGAAACGTACCAGCCAGTCTTAGGACATCAAGGCAAGCGTTCCATGGTCGAGAAAGAAGGTTAAGGACATAAGGAAACTTAGACTTAACCTTATACAAGCTAAGAGACAGCTAGGACGAGTAAGATGGTAACTGGACGAAGTGGACAAGTAGCTCGACCAGCTCAATGAAGCTAGGTTTAGTTCACTCCAGCTCAGTCCCTACTAATTCAGCTCCACTAGCTGGACTACTAGCTCACCCAGCTGAGGCAGCTAAGAGTCAGATCACCTCAGCTAGACGGACTGTTCAGGTCGGGGTCAGTGGCGGGCTGTGAGGTCCGGACATGAGGCCATGGGCTGTTGGGTCTTTGGGCAAGGCTGTGGGCTAAGTCCAAGAGGCTTGGGGCTTGGGTTGGGCTTGTGGCCGACCCCAAACCCAATCAGAAAGGGCAAAGGGATGCAAGTGGCCGAAAGGGGACAACCCTTGGCCGATGGTGCCCATTCGCTAGCAAGTCGTGCCTGTTCGTGGGGGAAGACTTACCCCCTCGTTTTCTATAAATATGGGGCCTCTCCTGTTGGTTTCATTATCCAATTCCAGAGTAAAATACTCAGAGAAAAACGTAGAGAGAGAGAGAGAGAGAGTCCCGGCCAAGAGATCGGCCAGAAAAAGGCCGGTCGTGGTGGTTTTGTATCTCCGGCAAGGAGAACGGTTTAGGAGAGAGGAGGCCGTGTGGTTATGAATACCCAAGGCGTAGAGAAAGGTCTGGAGAAGGACTCCAAAGCCATGGTTCAGTCAGAGATGGTCAGTGGGGTAACCACCGACTCATCGGCTAAGACAATCGGACAGTCCGAACCGGTCTAGCCATGGGCGTTTGGATTGTGTCCTATTCTTCTCATTCTTTTCATCCAATTCTTCTTCTACTCCTTCTGTACATTGGCGTGGCCTTGTGGATATGTTGGGATTGGTTTTAACCGTGGTTCTGGTTGAGTAATGCGGTCGCGGTCCATAACCGTCGAGTTAGGCGTGCACATGGTCTAAACCGGCCTCAGGTGATCCGATTTGATAGGGGCGGTTCTGTTCTGTTCTGAACGGTTGCAACCCTTCCCTGAACAGTCACAATGGTTCATGACTTGTGTAGGTTAAGGCGTGGTCTTCTGGCCATAGGCCGGACACAAGCACGGACCAGACAGTCCCTATGGACAGTTAGGTCGAACGGTTGGAACATCTGAATGGGTGCGAGTTGCCAAGGGTTATGAGTTTCCAAGAGGCACGTGTGTCCAAAGGGTACTAGTTCCCAAAGGGTGTGAGTTCCAAACGGTGCCATTGGTTCAAGGCTTAGGCCGAACCAAGTGGACAGTCCGCGGCTGCATAGTCGAACGGACGGACGGTCAGTTTAACCGGAGTGTTGTGTCGCAAGGTCTGATTGGTTGCAAGGAAATCCGGTTTGGTCTTGGGCCTTACTCTGTGGTATGGATCCAGGCTTTGGGTCGGATCAGGTAAGAAGGTCCGTGAGCCTTTGGGCCGGACTTATAACTGGTCGATCGCACCTAGATCTTAACCAGACAGTTAGACGGGACTATGGACGATCCGGCTATGGTTGGATGGTTCTGGCCGCAAAGGCTAAGTGGGATATCTTACAATCAACTTTGGGTTGGTGAGTAGGATAGGCGCCATATTTCTTATGTAGGGAGTAGACCTACATGATTGCAATGGAAGGCCGGTTATATCAGTACGTGCTAAGTGGAGGATGGCTTATCAAGTCTAGTGGTCGGATCATGTTTCATGACGATGGTTCGATGGCCGAACACTAGTATGGATAGTCTCGTTGCTGGAGTAAGAGTATTGATGTGATGCTTCTAGATATAAACCTTGGTGTTGATAGCTTCGAGATTGGGTAAGGGTCATGACGAAGTGTATCGCTAGTACTATGTGTCGTAGACCATAAGTACTAAGCCTAAGTATGGTTGTTCAAGGAAGACCGTGTAATATCTGGTCATGGTTGAGTATGGACGACCTGACCTCTGGATGATGGTCTAAGGTGTCAGTACTAACCTGAATAATGAATGCATCGGTTGGTATGAACAAGTCATATCTGTTGTCTGGGTTAAGTCCCAAGGCCGGTCAGGCCAGATGATGACTCATCAGTTCCAAGTCATGTGAGGATGGTTGGTTGATTGATTTAGGATCTAATGAGCTTTTTCAGTCGATAAGATGGACTTGGTACTATTACCTATAAGGCAAAAGGATTTCGGATTGTGCTTGAGCCGAGATAGGCTAAATACATATCCTTATCCTTTCGAAGACTTCTCAGAGGTTACTTATGTCTGTGGGGATGGTTGGTTGAATGACTAAGTACCTAGGGGCGTTGTTTGATGCAGGAGTCAAGATAAGGACCTTAACTAAGATCATTGAGTGATCGTGGTCCAGCTGTCAAGCAAGAGTAATCTGTGTCAATGGAGGACCGATGAGCTAATAAGCTCCATAGATGCGGCAAAGGTATGATCTAGCATTTACTTATGTAGATCTAGATAGAATGGTTTAGGCGAATGGAACCTCGGAATCGTATGGCTTGGTTTGGGTTTAGGATTGACCTTTAAGCTAATTGGTTGTTGAGTAAACTGACCAAGGCTAATGTGATTCGACCAGACAAGTGTTAGATTGGTTTTAGACCAATGGTTAACTAGAGAATAATCCGCTGCTTATCTGTTGAAAGGATCTATGCTATTAATGACTAGGGAAGTATTTAGCTAAGGTTTAAGTTAGCACTCGCCTTTAGGCGATATTATAAATAAAGGGCAAAAATTAAGAGGTTCGGCCAGGAAGTAGACCGAGCGACGTGAGGCATCGACCGCGGCCTAGGCGGCCGGGATCGGGTCTTACAAGTTGGTATCAGAGCCAGGTTCATCCTGTTTAGGACAACGCTCTATGATTATGCGTTCCATACCGAAATTATTTCCAAAACTATGATGACTATGAAACCTTAGTTGGGGTGAGCCAAGAAATCGTTGAGGTAAGCTAGGGTATCATGCTTGTGAATGTGGGAATTCTAAGATGAACCGACTTAGCCAAGATACATTTTCAAGGGCAAGAACCTAAAAACAGAAATGTTGGTCGATCTAGTATTTAGAAGTAATAGACGGGTTGGAAGGGATGGAAGCAATGCAAGACTTGTTTATGGATGACCTAAATAAGGGAAGTAACATAGACCAGAGAGTGGTTTAGGTTGAAATAAACATGCATCATTCTACTGAAGTTAAGTGTTATCCCTTGATGGCTGCTCATAATAAGTAAAGCATATGCAATATTAAAATCTGACTCAAGGGAGACACTACATGACCAGTACACGAGTGGACTTCTGATCAGATGGATCAGTTAGGACTCGGTATAAGTCAAGGTAAGTTTCCATTGATCGTGTCAGATGGAATGAATCAATTCCAATCTGAATCCGTCCAAAGAAAGAATTGAGGAAACTCAGGGTGGTTGTTCCAATCATTGGAAGAACATAATAAGTATCTTAGTATGAAGGGGATTGAGGAATATTATAATTGTTGTTGTAAATGGTGTCAGCATTCACAATAGTAAGACGCTTTGGAGAATGGTATGGGACGTTTTCCAAATGTGTGATCAAACCGAAATCCTACTCATCTAGGTACCCACTGGAAGTGGAACGGGTGGCTTTGTTGGAGTCTAACTTGGCTGAAGAAGCTAAGCTTAAGGCTAAGCCACAGTCTGGCTCATCGGGCAAGACTAATGATAAAAAGAGAAAATGGGACCGGGTGGACGGAGGCCGACCTGCGTGTTCCAAATGTGGACGGAACAATCCTGGTGAGTGCTGGAAGGCCAAGGGAGCTTGTGTCATGAGGCCGATGGTCCAGGTCCGGGTCAGTGGCGGGCTGTGAGGTCCGGCCATGAGGCCATGGGCTGTTGGGTCTTTGGGCAAGGCCGTGGGCTAAGTCCAAGAGGCTTGGGGCGTGGGTTGGGCTTGTGACCGACCCCAAACCCAATCAGAAAGGGCGAAGGGATGCAAGTGGCCGAAAAGGGACAACCCTTGGCCGATGGTGCCCATTCGCTAACAAGTCATGCCTGTTCGTGGGGCAAGACTTATCCCCTCGTTTTCTATAAGTATGGGGCCTCTCCTGTTGGTTTCATTTTCCAATTCCAGAGTAAAATACTCAAAGAAAAACATAGAGAGAGAGAGAGAGAGAGAGTCCCAGCCAAGAGATCGGCCGGAAAAGGGCCGGTCGTGGTGGTTTTGTATCTCCGGCAAGGAGAACGGTTTAGGAGAGAGGAGGCCGTGTGGTTATGAATACCAAAGGCGTAGAGAAAGGTCTGGAGAAGGACTCCAAAGCCGTGGTTCAGTCAGAGAGGGTCAGTGGGGTAACCACAGACTCATCGGCTAAGACAATCGGACAGTCCGAACCGGTCTAGCCATGGGCGTTTGGATTGTGTCCTATTCTTCTCATTCTTTTCATCCAATTCTTCTTCTACTCCTTCTGTACATTGGAGTGGCCTTGTGGATATGTTGGGATTGGTTATAACCGTGGTTCTGGTTGAGTAATGCATTCGCGGTCCATAACCGTTGAGTTAGGCACGCGCATGGTCTAAACCGGCCTCAGGTGATCCGATTGGAATAGGGGCGGTTCTGTTCTGTTCTGAACGGTTGCAACCCTTCCCTGAACAGTCAATATCGTTCATGACTTGTGTAGGTTAAGGCGTGGTCTTTTGGCCATAGGCCGGACACAAGCACGGACCACAGTCCCTACAGACAGTTAGGTCAAACGGTTGGAAAATCTGAATGGGTGCGAGTTGCCAAGGGTCATGAGATTCCAAGAGGCACGTGTGTCCAAAGGGTACTAGTTCCCAAAGGGTGTGAGTTCCAAACGGTGCCATTGGTTCAAGGCTTAGGCCGAACAAAGTGGACAGTCCGCGGCTGCATAGTCAAACGGACGGACGGTCAGCTTAACCGGAGTGTTGTGTCCTAAGGTCTGATTGGTTGCAAGGCAATCCGGTTTGGTCTTGGGCCTTACTCTGTGGTATGGATCCAGGCTTTGGGTCAGATCAGGTAAGAAGGTCCGTGAGCCTTTGGGCCGGACTTATAACTGGTCGATCGCACCTAGATCTTAACCAGACGGTTAGACGGGACTATGGATGATCCGGCTATGGTTGGATGGTTCTGGCCGCAAAGGCTAAGTGGGATATCTTACAATCAAATTTGGGTTGGTGAGTAGGATAGGCGCCATATGTCTTATGTAGGGAGTAGACCTACATGATGGCAATGGAAAGCCGGTTATATCAGTACGTGCTAAGTGGACGATGGCTTATCAAGTCTAGTGGTCGGATCATGTTTCATGACGATGGTTCGATGGCCGAACACTAGTATGGATAGTCACGTTGCTGGAGTAAGAGTATTGATGTGATGCTTCTAGATATCAACCTTGGTGTTGATAGCTTCGAGATTGGCTAAGGGTCATGACGAAGTGTATGGCTAGTACTATGTGTCGTAGACCATAAGTACTAAGCCTAAGTATGGTTGTTCAAGGAAGACCGTGTAAGATCTGGTCATGGTTGAGTATGAACGACCTGACCTCTGGATGATGGTCTAAGGTGTCAGTACTAACCTGATTAATGAATGCATCGGTTGGTATGAACATGTCATATCTGTTGTCTGGGTTAAGTCCCAAAGCTGGTCAGGCCAGATGATGACTCATCAGTTCTAAGTCATGTGAGGATGGTTGGTTGATTGACTTAGGATCTAATGAGCTTTGTCAGTCCATTAGATGGACTTGGTACTATTGCCTATAAGGCAAACGGATTTCGGATTGTGCTTGAGCCGAGATAGGCCAAATACATATCCTTATCCTTTCGAAGACTTCTCAGAGGTTACTTATGTCTGTGGGGATGGTTGGTTGAATGACTAAGTACCTAGGGGAGTTGTTTGATGCAGGAGTCAAGATAAGGACCTTAAATAAGATCATTGAGTGATCGTGGTCCAGCTGTCAAGCAAGAGTAATCTGAGTCAATGGAGGACCGATGAGCTAATAAGCTTCATAGATGTGGCAAAGGTATGATCTAGCATTTACTTATGTAGATCTAGATAGAATGGTTTAGGGGAATGGAAACTCGGAATCGTATGGCTTGGTTTGGGTTTAGGATTGACCTTTAAGCTAATTGGTATTTGAGTAAACTGACCAAGCCTAAGGTGATTCGACCAGACAAGTGTTAGATTGGTTTTAGACCAATGGTTAACTAGAGAATAATCCGCTGCTTATCTGTTGAAAGGATTTATGCTATTAATGACTTGGGAAGTCTTTAGCTAAGGTTTAAGTTAGCCTTCGCCTTTAGGCGATATTATAAATAAAGGGTAAAAATTAAGAGGTTCGGCCAGGAAGTGGACCGAGCGACGTGAGGCATCGACTGTGGCCTAGGCAGCCGGGATCGGGTCTTACAAGTGGGTATCAGAGCCAGGTTGATCATGTTTAGGACTACGCTTTATGATTATGTGTTCCATACCGAAATTATTTCCAAAACTATGATGACTATGAAACCTTAGTTGGGGTGAGCCAAGAACGAGTTGAGGTAAGCTAGGGTATCATGCTTGTGAATGTGGGAATTCTAAGATGAACCAGCTTAGCCAAGATACATTTTCCAAGAGCAAGAACCTAAAAACAAAAAGGTTGGTCGATCTAGTATTTAGAAGTAATATACAGGTTGGAAGGGATGGAAGCAATGAAAGACTTGTTTATGGATGACCTAAACAAGGGAAGTAACATAGACCAGAGAGTGGCTTAGGTTGAAATAAACGTGCAGCATTCTACTGAAGTTAAGTGTTATCCCTTGATGGCCGTTCATAATAAGTAAAGCATATGCAATATTAAAATCTGACTCAAGGGAGACACTACATGACCAGTACACGAGTGGACTTCTGATCAGATGGATCAGTTAGGACTCGGTATAAGTCAAGGTAGGTTTCCATTGATCGTGTCAGATGGAATGAATCAATTCCAATCTGAATCCGTCAAAAGAAAGAATTGAGGAAACTCAGGGTGGTTGTTCCAATAATTGGAAGAACATAATGTTAAGTATCTTAGTATGAGGGGGATTGAGGTATATTATAATTGCTGTTGTGAATGGTGTCAGCATTCGCAATAGTAAGACGCTTTGGAGAATGGTATGGGACGTTTTTCAAATGTGTGATCAAACCGAAATCCTACTCATCTAGGTACCCACTGGAAGTGGAACGGGTGGTTTTGTTGGAGTCTAACTTGGCTGAAGAAGCTAAGCTTAAGGCTAAGCCACAATCTGGCCCATCGGGCAAGACTAATGATAAAAATAGAAAATGGGACCGGGTGGACGGAGGCCGACCTGCGTATTCCAAATGTGGACGGAACCATCCTGGTGAGTGCTGGAAGGCCAAGGGAGCTTGTGTTCGTTGTGGCAGCATGGACCATGGGGTTCAGAACTGTCCTCGACCGAACCCGTCTGGTAGAAGCGGCCAGATAACTTGTTTCCATTGTGGCCAGCAAGGACATTTCCAATCGGAGTGTCCCAAGCTGCATGGAAGTCAGGGGAAGGGCCATGGAGACACAGGCAAGGCGTCCCAAGGCAAACCAACCACAACACCGCGGGTGTATAAACTGTCACGAGACGACGGAGCTTCCGGATCTTTTGATTCGATCTCTGGCAATCTCTAAATTTATCTTTTTACATTCAAGTATTAATGCTTGGTTTGGAACCAAGAATAGTCTAGGGGATTCTGATGGGGGTCTCTGATAGGAACCCTCATGATTAGTGGTGAAAAACCCACGTACTTTCCGATGCAGGGGCTACGCATAGGTTTTGTGAGTCCGGGACTGGTCGGAAGGGGTCTGTTCTGTCTGTACGCTGGTGATAATTTTGGGATAGTGAGGGTAGCCGGTGGGCAAGCCAGGAACTCACTAGATCTCATGTCGAATATCCCAGTGCAGATCCAGGGAAAGGTCTTCCCTGTGAATCTGGTCTGTGTCCACCTAAAGAATCGTGAGATGATCCTAGGTATGGACTGGTTGGGAAAGTATCGGGCCACTCTTGATTGCCATAAAGGTCGTGTGCAATTGGAGACTGGGCTTCATCCGATCCAGTACCAATGTCTGTGTCCGGCTCAATAGAAAGTAGTGGTTTCAGCAGTTCGAGCGATTCGGATGCTGGAACAGGGTTGTCAGTCCTTTTTGGCTACAATTACAACTACAGAGCGTGACAGTTCTGTCTGTCTGAAAGACCTTTATGAGGATTCGTTGGTGTCTGAGTTCCCAGATGTGTTCTGTTCGCTACAGGGTGTCCCCCCTGATAGGTTGGATCCATTTATGATTGAACTGGAACCAGGGACAGCTCCGCTGTCTTAGAATCCGTTTCTGTCGGCTCCGGCCGAGATGGCAGAGCCGAAGTTAACCCTGTCCGAGAGAGGCCCATGGTCGCAGTACAACCAAGTCGGAGTTTGACCTACGGTTGAGAATGATCAAGTCTAGTAATGGACGAGGATCAGGCCACGACCTATTCGGAGATGGACCTATGGTCGGGGTGAAACGGTCGAGTACTTGAGTGGACCAGGACCGGAATACGATCACGTCCGTAAATGGACCAGGATCAAATTATGACAAAGTTTAGTGAAGGACAGAAGTCAAGTCTGAGGCGTTTTAGTCTGGAGGGACTAAGATCGCAATGTGGCCAAGCCTGAAAAGGTTGTGGCTGGTTAAGGGGATGATGCAGTACGTTGTGGTTGAGGTCATGAACCTTATTGTCCATGAAGAACAAAAGAACCATAACAATCTGTTAGGGCTCGTTGTAGGACGAGCAGCCTAAAGATTTAGAACAAGTTCATGAGGACTTGACTGGTACATCGAGTGGTGTGGGGATTGGCTAAATCTACTAAGGCTCGAGTATGCAGCATGTTCCTAGGGACTGATTATGATCTAGTCTTGGACTATGATCAGAGAAAGAATAAAATCTGAAGAAGATGCTATTCAAAGGAAAAACATAGACTTGTTGGATACTAGGACCCCAACCTGGAGAGTTCGGCCAGTGACACAAGGAATGTCTTTGGATGGATTTTCAAGTATCACTTGAATGGGTGCTTGATGGACCCTCGACTGTGGTCAAAGGAGACAAGCAAGGGTGCCATCAGCGAAACCAGAAAGGACCACTTGATAGGATTTTTGTGGTTAAATCCTTATCAAGTGGGGGAGACTTGTACAACGATGGTCAAAGGAAAATTGATCATCAAAGTGGTCATTTGGTGGTTTTGAATCAAGCTTGTTCTATTCTCCGATCAAGACTAGAATAAGTTTGGTTGGAATATTTTGTCTTGGGACAAGGTATAATCATCACCGGATTCGAGGATGAATCCATTACAAGTGGGGGAGACTTGTCACGCCCCAATCCTGGAAAGGAATGTTGGGACGGCAATCGTTCGAGGAAACGTACCAGCCAGTCTTAGGACATCAAGTCAAGCGTTCCATGGTCGAGAAAGAAGGTTAAAGACATAAGGAAACTTAGACTTAACCTTATACAAGCTAAGAGACAGCTAGGACGATTAAGACGGTAACTGGACGAAGTGGACATGTAGCTCGACCAGCTCAATGAAGCTAGGTTTACTTCACTCCAGCTCAGTCCCTTCTAAGTCAGCTCCACTAGCTGGACTACTAGCTCACCCAGCTGAGGCAGCTGAGAGTCAGATCACCTCAGCTAGACGGACTGTTCGGGCCTTAGGCCGATGGTCCGGGTCCGGGTCAGTGGCGGGCTGTGAGGTCCGGCCATGAGGCCATGGGCTGTTGGGTCTTTGGGCAAGGCTGTGGGCTAAGTCCAAGAGGCTTGGGGCGTGGGTTGGGCTTGTGACCGACCCCAAACCCAATCAGAAAAGCGAAGGGATGCAAGTGGCCGAAAGGGGACAACCCTTGGCCGATGGTGCCCATTCGCTAGCAAGTCGTGCCTGTTCGTGGGGCAAGACTTACCCCCTCGTTTTCTATAAATATGGGGCCTCTCCTGTTGGTTTCATTATCCAATTCCAGAGTAAAATACTCAGAGAAAAATGTAGAGAGAGAGAGAGAGAGAGAGAGAGAGAGAGTCCCGGCCAAGAGATCGGCCGGAAAAGGGCCAGTCGTGGTGGTTTTGTATCTCCGGCAAGGAGAACGGTTTAGGAGAGAGGAGGCCGTGTGGTTATGAATACCCAAGGCGTAGAGAAAGGTCTGGAGAAGAAATCCAAAGCCCTGGTTCAGTCAGAGAGGGTCAGTGGGGTAACCACCGACTCATCGGCTAAGACAATCGGACAGTCCGAACCGGTCTAGCGATGGGCGTTTGGATTGTGTCTTATTCTTCTCATTCTTTTCATCCAATTCTTCTTCTCCTCCTTCTGTACATTGGCGTGGCCTTGTGGATATGTTGGGATTGGTTATAACCGTGGTTCTGGTTGAGTAATGCGGTCGCAGTCCTTAACCGTCAAGTTAGGCACGCGCATGGTCTAAACCGGCCTCAGGTGATCCGATTGGATAGGGGCGGTTCCTTTCTGTTATGAACGGTTGCAACCCTTCCCTGAACAGTCACAATGGTTCATGACTTGTGTAGGTTAAGGCGTGGTCTTTTGGCCATAGGCCGGACACAAGCACGGACCAGACAGTCCCTCCGGACAGTTAGGTCGAACGGTTGGAACATCTGAATGGGTGCGAGTTGCCAAGGGTCATGAGATTCCAAGAGGCACGTGTGTCCAAAGGGTACTAGTTCCCAAAGGGTGTGAGTTCCAAACGGTGCCATTGGTTCAAGGCTTAGGCCGAACCAAGTGTATAGTCCGCGGCTGCATAGTCGAACAGACGGACGGTCAGTTTAACCGGAGTGTTGTGTCGCAAGGTCTGATTGGTTGCAAGGCAATCCGGTTTGGTCTTGGGCCTTACTCTGTGGTATGGATCCAGGCTTTGGGTTGGATCAGGTAAGAAGGTCCGTGAGCCTTTCGGCCAGACTTATAACTGGTCGATCGCCCTAGATCTTAACCAGACGGTTAGACGTGACTATGGACGATCCCGCTATGGTTGGATGGTTCTGGCCGCAAAGGCTAAGTGGGATATCTTACAATCAACTTTGGGTTGGTGAGTAGGATAGGCGCCATATGTCTTATGTAGGTAGTAGACCTACATTATGGCAATGGAAGGCCGGTTATATCAGTACGTGCTAAGTGGACGATGGCCTATCAAGTATAGTGGTCGGATCATGTTTCATGACGATGGTTTGATGGCCGAACACTAGTATGGATAGTCATGTTGCTGGAGTAAGAGTATTGATGTGATGCTTCTAGATATCAACCTTGGTGTTGATAGCTTCGAGAGTGTCTAAGGGTCATGACGAAGTGTATGGCTAGTACTATGTGTCATAGACCATAAGTACTAACCCTAAGTATGGTTGTTCAAGGAAGACCGCGTAAGATCTGGTTATGGTTGAGTATGGACGACCTGACCTCTGGATGATGGGCTAAGGTTTCAGTACTAACCTGATTAATGAATGCATCGGTTGGTATGAACAAGTCTATCTGTTGTCTGGGTTAAGTCCCAAGGCCGTTCAGGCCAGATGATGACTCATCAGTTCTAAGTCATGTGAGGATGGTTGGTTGATTTACTTAGGATCTAATGAGCTTTGTCAGTCCATAAGATGGACTTGGTACTATTGCCTATAAGGCAAAAGGATTTCGGATTGTGCTTGAGCCGAGACAGGCCAAATACATATCCTTATCCTTTCGAAGACTTCTCAGAGGTTACTTATGTCTGTGGGGATGGTTGGTTGAATTACTAAGTACCTAGGGGAGTTGTTTGATGCAGGAGTCAAGATAAGGACCTTAACTAAGATCATTGAGTGATCGTGGTCCAGCTGTCAAGCAAGAGTAATTTGAGTCAATGGAGGACCGATGAGCTAATAAGCTCCATAGATGTGGCAAAGGTATGATCTAGCATTTACTTATGTAGATCTAGATAGAATGGTTTAGGGGAATGGAACCTCGGAATCGTATGGCTTGGTTTGGGTTTAGGATTGACCTTTAAGTTAATTGGTAGTTGAGTAAACTGACCAAGGCTAAGGTGATTCGCCAGACAAGTGTTAGATTGGTTTTAGACCAATGGTTAACTAGAGAATAATCCGCTCTTATCTGTTGAAAGGATCTATGCTATTAATGACTACGGAAGTCTTTAGCTAAGGTTTAAGTTAGCCCTCGCCTTTAGGCGATATTATAAATAAAGGGCAAAAATTAAGAGGTTCGGCCAGGAAGTGGACCGAGCGACGTGAGGCATCGACCGCGGCCTAGGCGGCCGGGATCGGGTCTTACACTTCCCTTGTCCTCCTTGCCGCTTGGGACATTCACATTGGAAGTGTCCACTTTGGCCGCAATGGAAACAAGTCCAAGAGCCGCTGCCACTGGATTGGCCCTGAGTCTGGCTTGGTCGAGTGCAATCTCGGATGGAATGATCCAAACTGCCACATCTCACACAAGCTCCCATGGCTTTCCAGCATTCACCTGGATGGTTCTTACCACACTTGGGACATTCAGGTCATCCACTAGAGGCCTTGCATCCGTCAACCTGGTCCCACTTCCTCTTTCGGTCATTACTCTTACCCGTCGGGACAGACTGTGACTTCGTCTTAAGCTTGGCTTCTTCGGCCAAGTTAGACTCCAAAAGAGCTACACGTTCAACAAGCTCTCTGACGGTGCTGAAGGTGCGGATCGAGCAGTGGGTTCTCAGCTCCGGCCTTAAGCCTCAAATGAACCGACGAACCTGGACTATCTCATCCTCGAGTTCCCTTCCAACAAACCGTCGGAGTCGGTTGAACTCCTCTTCGTACTCACGTAAGGCCCTGCGGCCTAGGGTAAGGTCTAGGAATCTACCTTCCTGACGGTCCCAAGCCTCTGCAGGAAAGTATTTGCGGTTGAAGTCATCTTCAAAATCCGCAAAACTCTGGAGACTTCCATTGGTGCGCTTGTCCACAGCCAGCCACCAATTATGCGCGTCCCCTTCCAGGAAGTGAACCGCAATGTCTCTCTTGTAAATTCTCGGGACAGCGAGTTGAGCTGAAGTTTCGGACTAGCCTACTCCGCCACTCGTCTGCCTCAATAGGATCGGTGCTTCCGGAGAAATGCTTCGTCCCTAGGCGGGAGATGTGCTGAAGCAAACTCAGATAGTTCACCTTTTTCCTGGTCCTTTCTGGTGGATCAACCTCGATCACCTCGACCGTTTCCACAACTGGACCATTGGTGTTGGGGGCGATCGTAGCCATAAGTGTAGCTTGGCCAACCGAGGAGTTCACTAATGGCGTGAACAGTTGGGCCATAGCCGCCACCTGAGTCCCCATTACCTTCATGGCCTCTAACAAGTCCTCCTTGGACAGTGTTGTGGTTACATTGGCCGTACCATCGGCCACTTTCTCATGCTGGTCACCATCCCGGTTAGCGTTCGAGGATTCCACTACCTCTTCACTCACCTGATGTTCCTGACCATCCTGTTGCGTCCCCGTAAGGTTAGCCTGATCAGTCGGCAACACATCTCCGGTGTTAGCCGCGGCCGGATCAGTTTTTCAATCCGGACAAATTAGTTTCATCCACGGCCACTTGGCTAGACTGACCGGCCGTTCTCTTACTTCTTCGGGACTTTCCCGATTTGCTTTTTCCAGCCTAAGGATTCAGACAATGTTAGTACGAAACATACTAAACAGAAAAAGAACAAAACAATCCTTAGACTAAGCAATAAAACCTCACCGGGCGACCTAATCAGCTGGCTGCGTGTGTGTGTGGACTACATAACCCAACTATCCTAGAATCAAGCATGCTCTGATACCAACTTGTAACACCCCGATCCGGCCGAAAAGGCCGTGGTCGAAGTCTTACGTCCCTCGGTCCACTTCCTGGCCGAACCTCTTAATTTTTGCCCTTCATTTATAATATCGCCTAAAGGCGAGGGCTAACTTAAACCTTAGCTAAAGACTTCCCTAGTCATTAATAGCTTAGATCCTTTCAACAGATACGCAGCGGATTATTCTCTAATGAACCATTGGTCTAAAAGCAATCTAAAACTTTTCTGGTCGAATCACCTTAGCCTTGGTCAGTTTACTCAACTACCAATTAGCTTAAAGGTCAATCCTAAACCAAAACCAAGCCATACGATTCTGATGTTCCATTACCCTAAACCATTCTATCTAGATCTACATAAGTAAATGCTAGATCATACCTTTGCCACATCTATGGAGCTTATTAGCTTATCGGTCCTCCATTGACTCGAATTACTCTTGCTTGACAGCTGGACCACGATCACTCAATGATCTTACTTAAGGTCCTTATCTTCACTCCTGCATAAAACAGCTCCCCTAGGTACTTAGTCATTCAACCAACCATCCCCACAGACATAAGTAACCTTTGAGAAGTCTCTGAAAGGATTTCGGATTGTACATGAGCCGAGAAAGGCCAGATGTATATCCTTTTCCTTTTAGAGACTTCTCAAAGGTTACTTATGTCTGTGGGGATGGTTGGTTGAATGACTAAGCTATTAATGACTAGGGAAGTCTTTAGCTAAGGTTTAAGTTAGCCCTCGCCTTTAGGTGATATTATAAATGAAGGGCAAAAATTAAGAGGTTCGGCCAGGAAGTGGACCGAGCGACATAAGACTTCGACCACGGCCTTATCGGCCGGATCGGGGTGTTACACTGATGGACGGCTGCGGACAGCCACGAACGTCCTGTGTGTGCTGGCGGACACCCACGGACGTCCTGGGTGTACTGAACAGACAGCCCACGTGGGCCAAAATCACCCGAACAGTCCACGGGAAGGGTCAGTGTACTGAGTCCAAGGACCAACGTGCTGATATGTGTACTGATGGACAACCACGGACGTCCGTGTGTGTCCGTCGTCCTGTGTGTGCTGACGGACACACACGGACAGCCACGAACATCCTGTGTGTGCTAACGGACACCCACGGACATCCTGTGTGTGCTGACGGACACCCATGGACGTCCTGTGTGTACTGAACAGACAGCCCACGTGGGCCAAAATCACCCGAACAGTCCAAGGGAAGGATCAGCGTGCTGAGTCCAAGGACCAACGTGCTGATATGTGTATTGATGGACAGCCACGGACGTCCTGTGTGTGCTGACGGACACACACGGACACACATGGACAGCCACGAACGTCGTGTGTGAGCTGACGGACAAACACGGATGTCCTGTGTGTGCTGGCGGACACCCACGGACGTCCTGTGTGTACTGAACAGACAGCCCACGTGGGCCAAAATCACCCAAGCAGTCCACGGGAAGGCTCAGCGTGCTGAGTCCAAGGCCCAACGCGCTGATATGTGCACTGATGGATAGCCACGAACATCTTTTGTGTGCTGACGGACACACACGGACAGCCACCGACGTCCTGTATGTGCTGACGGACACCCACGGACGTCCTGTGTGTACTGAACAGGCCCACGCGGGCCAAAATCACCTGAACAGTCCACGGGAAATGCCAGCGTGCTGAGTTCAAGGACCAGCGTGCTGATATATGTACTGATGCACAGCCACGGTCGTCCTGTGTGTGCTGACGGACACACACGGACACACACTGACAGCCACGGACATCGTGTGTGTACTGAACAGACAGCCCACGTGGGCCAAAATCACCCGAACAGTCCACGGGAAGGGTCAGCGTGCTGAGTGCAAGGACCAACGTGCTGATATGTGTATTGATGGACAGCCACGGACGTCCTGTGTGTGCTGACGGACACACACGGACAGCCACGGAAGTCCTGTGTGTGCTGACGGACAGCCATGGACGTCCTGTGTGTGCTGGCGGACACCCACGGACGTCCTGTGTGTACTGAACAGACCGCCCACGTGGGCGAAAATCACCCGAACAGTCCACGGGAAGGGTCAGCGTGCTGAGTCCAAGGACCAATGCGCTGATATGTGCACTGATGGACAGCCACGAACGTCCTGTGTGTGCTGACGGACACACACGGACACACACGGACAGCCATGGACGTCCTGTGTGTGCTGAAGGACACCCACAGACGTCCTGTGTGTACTGAACAGACAGCCCACGTGGGCCAAAATTACCTGAACAGTCCACGGGAAGTGCTAGCGTGCTGAGTCCAAGGACCAGCGTGCTGATATGTGTACTGATGGACAGCCACGGTCGTCCTGTGTGTGCTGACGGACACATACGGACACACACAGACAGCCACGGACGTCCTGTATGTGCTGACGGACACACACGGACAGCCACTGACGTCCTGTGTGTGCTGACGAACACACACGGACAGCCACAGACGTCCTGTGTGTGCTGGCCGACACCTACGGATGTCCTGTGTGTGCTGGCGGACACCCACTGACGTCCTGTGTGTACTGAACAGACAGCCCACCTGGGCCAAAATCACCCGAACAGTCCGTGGGAAGGGTCAGCGTGCTGTGTCCAAGGACCAACGTCCTGAGTCCAAGGACCAACGTGCTGATATGTGCACTGATGGACAGCCAAGGACGTCCTGTGTGTGCTGACGGACTCCCACAGACGTCCTGTGTGTACTGAACAGACAGCCCACGTGGGCAAAAATCACCTGAACAGTCCACGGGAAGTGCCAGCGTGCTGAGTCCTAGGACCAGCGTGCTGATATGTGTACTGATGGACAGCCACGAACGTCCTGTGTGTGCTGACGGACACACACAGACACACACGGACAGCCACGGACGTCATGTATGTGCTGACGGACACACACAGACACACACGGAGAGCCATAGACGTCTTGTGTGTGCTGACGGACACACACGGACAGCCACAGACGTCCTGTGTGTGCTGGCGGACACCCATGGACGTCCTGTGTGTGCTGACGGACACCCACGAACGTCCTGTGTGTACTGTACAGACAGCCCACGTGGGCCAAATTCACCTGAACAGTCCTCGGGAAGGGCCAGCATGCTGAGTTCAAGGACCAGCGTGCTGATATGTGTACTGATGGACAGCCACGGACGTCCTGTGTGTGCTGACGGACTTCATGTGTGTGCTGACGGACACACACAGACAGCCACGGATGTCCGGTATGTGTTGTCAGACACACACGGACAGCTACATACGTCCTGTGTGTGCTGACGGACACACACAGACACACACGGACAGCCACAGACGTCCTGTGTGTGCTGATGGACAGCTGCAGACAGCCACGGACGTCCTGTGTGTGCTGGCGGACACCCACAGACGTCCTGTGTGTACTGAACAAACAGCCCACGTGGGCCAAAATCACCCGAACAGTCCACAGGAAGGGTCAGCGTGCTGAGTCCAAGGACCAACGTGCTGATATGTGTACTGATGGACAGCCACAGACATCCTGTGTGTGCTGACAGACACACACGAACACACACGGACAGCCACGAACATCCTGTGCGTGCTGACGGACACCCACATACGTCTTGTGTGTGCAGCCAGACACCCACAGACGTCCTGTGTGTACTGAAAAGACAGCCCACATGGGCCAAGATCACCCGAACAGTCCACGAGAAGGGCCAGTGTGCTGAGTCCAAGGACCAGCGTGCTGATATGTGCACTTATGGACAGCCACGGACGTCCTGTGTGTGCTAACGGACACACACTGAAACACACGGACAGCAATGGACGTCCTGTGTGTGCTGACGGACAGCCATAGACAGCCACAGGCGTCTTGTGTGTGCTAGCGGACACACACGGACAGCCACGGACGTCCTGTGTATGCTGACGGACGGCCATAGACAGCCACGGACGTCATGTGTGTGCTAGCGGACACACACGGACAGCCACAGAGGTCATCTGCGCTGAAGGACAGCCACGGAAGTCCTGTGTGTGCTGGCGGACACCCACGGACGTCCTGTGTGTACTGAACAGACAGCCCACGTGGGCCAAAATCACCCGAACAGGCCACAGGAAGGGTCAGCGTGCTGAGTCCAAGGACCAACGTGCTGATATGTGTATTGATGGACAGCCACGGATGTCCTGTGTGTGCTGACGGACACACACGGACACACACGTACTGCCACAGACGTCCTGTGTGTGCTGACGGACAGCCACAGATGTCCTGTGTGTGCTGGCGGACACCCATGGACGTCCTGTGTGTACTAAACAGACAGCCCACGTGGGCTAAAATCACCCGAACAGTCCACGGGAAGGGTCAGCGTGCTGAGTCCAAAGACCACCGTGCTGATATGTGCACTGATGTCCTGTTTGTGCTGACGGACACACACACGGACAGCCACTAACATCCTGTGTGTGCTGACGGACCCACGGACGTCATGTGTGTGCTGATGGACACCCACAGACGTCCTGTGTGTTCTGAACAGACATCCCACCGGGCCAAAATCACCTGAACAGTCCACGCGAAGGGCCAGCGTACTGAGTCCAAGGACCACAGTGCTGATATGTGCACTGATGGACAGCCACGAACGTCTTGGGTGTGCTGACGGACACACACAGACACACACGGACAGCCACAGACGTCCTGTGTCACGCCCCCAATCCTGGAAAGGATTGTCGGGACAGCCATGGTTCGAGGAAACGTACCAGCCAGTCTTAGGACATCAAGGCAAGCGTTCCATGGTCAAGAAAGAAGGTTAAGGACATAAGGAAACTTAGACTTAACCTTATACAAGCTAAGAGACAGCTAGGACGAGTAAGACGGTAGCTAGGACGAAGTGGACGAGTAGCTCGGCCAGCTCAAGGAAGCTAGGTTCAGTTCACTCCAGCTCAGTCCCTACTAAGTCAGCTCCACTAGCTGGACTACTAGCTCACTCAGCTGAGGCAGCTGAGAGTCAGCTCATCTCAGCTAGACGGACTGTCCGGGCTTTAGGCCGATGGTCCGGGTCCGGGTCAGTGGCGGGCTGTGAGGTCCGGCCATGAGGCCATGGGCTGTTGGGTCCTTGGGCAAGGCCGTGGGCTGTGTCCAGGAGGCCTGGGGCGTGGGTTGGGCTTATGACCGACCCCAAACCCAATCAGAAAGGGCGAAGGGATGCAAGTGGCCGAAAGGGGGCAACTGTTAGCCGATGGTGCCCATTCGCTAACAAGTCGTGCCTGTTCGTGGGGCAAGACTTACCCCCTCGTTTTCTATAAATATGGGGCCTCTCCTGTCGATTTCATTATCCAATTCCAGAGTAAAATACTCAGAGAAAAATGTAGAGAGAGAGAGAGAGTCCCGGCCAAGAGATCGGCCGGAAAAGGGCCGATCGTGGTGGTTTAGTATCTCCAGCAAGGAGAACGGTTTAGGAGAGAGGAGGCCGTGTGGTTATGGATACCCAAGGCATAGAGAAAGGTTTGGAGAAGGACTCCAACCCCGTGGTTCAGTCAGATAGGGTCAGTGGGGTAACCACCCACTCATCGGCTAAGACCATCGGACAGTCTGAACCGGTCTAGCCATGGGCGTTTGGATTGTGTCCTATTCTTCTTATTCTTTTCATCTATTTCTTCTTCTACTCCTTCTGTACATTGGCGTGGCCTTGTTGATGTGTTGGGATTGGTTATAACCGTGGTTCTGGTTGAGTAATGCGGTCGCGGTCCATAACCGATGAGTTAGTCGCGTGCATGGTCTAAACCGGCCTCAGGTGATCCGATTGGATAGGGGCTGTTCTGTTCTGTTCTGAACGGTTGCAACCCTTCCCTGAACAGTCACAATGGTTCATGACTTGTGTAGGTTAAGGCGTGGTCCTTTGTCCATAGGCCGGACACACGCACGGACCAGACAGTCCATACAGACGGTTAGGTCGAAAGGTTGGAACATCTGAATGGGTGCGAGATGCCAGGGGTCATTAGTTGCCAAGAGGCACGAGTGTCCAAAGGGTACTAGTTCCCAAAGGGTGTGAGTTCCAAACGGTGCCATTGGTTCAAGGCTTAGGCCGAACCAAGTGGACAGTCCGCGGCTGCATAGTCGAACGGACAGACGGTTAGTTTAACCGGAGTGTTGTGTCGCAAGGTCTGATCGGTTGCAAGGCAATCCGGTTTGGTCTTGGGCCTTACTCGGTGGTATGGATCCAGGCTTTGGGTCGGATCAGGTAAGAAGGTCCGTGAGCCTTTGGGCCGGACTTATAACTTGCCGATCGCACCTAGATCTTAACCAGATGGTTAGACGGGACAATGGACGATCCGGCTATGGTTGGATGGTTCTAGCCGCAAAGGCTAAGTGGGATATCTTACAATCAACCTCGGGTTGGTGAGTAGGATAGGCGCCATATGCCTTATGTAGGGGGTAGACCCACATGATGGCAATGGAAGGCCAGTTATATCAGTACATGCTAAGTGGACGACGGCTTATCAAGTCTAGTGGTTGGATCATGTTTCATGACGATGGTTCGATGGCCGAACACTAGTATGGATAGTCATGTTGCTGGAGTAAGAGTATTGGTGTGATGCTTCTAGATATCAACCTTGGTGTTGATAGCTTCGAGATTGGCTAAGAGTCATGACGAAGTGTGTGGCTAGTACTATGTGTCGTAGACCATAGATACTGAGCCTAAGTGTGATTGTTCAAGGAAGGCCGTGTAAGATCTGATCATGGTTGAGTATGGACGACCTGACCTCTGAATGATGGTTCAAGGTGTCGGTACTAACCTGATTAATGAATGCATCGGTTGGTATGAACAAATCATATATGTTGTCTGGGTTAAGTCCCAAGGCCGGTCAGGCCAGATGATGACTCATCAGTTCCAAGTCATGTGAGGATGGTTGGTTGATTGACTTAGGATCTCATGAGCTTTGTCAGTACAGAAGATGGACTTGGTACTATTGCCTATAAGGTAAAAGGATTTTGGATTGTGCATGAGCCGAGAAAGGCCAGATGCAAACCCTTATCCTTTCAAAGACTTCTCAAAGGTTACTTATGTCTGTGGGGATGGTTGGTTGAATGACCAAGTACCTAGGGGAGCTGTTTGATGCAGGAGTCAAGATAAGGACCTTAAGTAAGATCATTGAGTGATCGTGGTCCAGCTGTTAAGCAAGAGCGATTCGAGTCAATGGAGGACCGATGAGCTAATAAGCTCCGTAGATGTGGCAAAGGTATGATCTAGCATTTACTTATGTAGATCTAGATAGAATGGTTTAGGGGAATGGAACCTCAGAATCGTATGGCTTGGTTTGGGTTTAGGATTGACCTTTAAGCTAATTGGTAGTTGAGTAAACTGACCAAGGCTAAGGTGATTCGACCAGACAAGTGTTAGATTGGTTTTAGACCATTGGTTAACTAGAGAATATTCCGCTGCATATCTGTTGAAAGGATCTAGGCTATTAATGACTAGGGAAGTCCTTAGCTAAGATTTAAGTTAGCCCTCGCCTTTAGGCGATATTATAAATAAAGGGCAAAAATTAAGAGGTTCGGCCAGGAAGTGGACCGAGCGACGTGAGGCATCGACCGCGGCCTAGGCGGCCGGGATTGGGTCTTACAAGTTGGTATCAGAGCATGCTTGATCATGTTTAGGACAACGCTCTAAGATGTTGCATTCCATACCGAAATTATTTCCAAAACTATGATGACTATGAAACTTTAGTTGGGGTGAGCCAAGAAAGAGTTGAGGTAAGCTAGGGTATCATGCTTGTGAATTAGCGAATTCTAAGATGAACCGGGTTAGCCAAGATACATTTTCCAAGGGCAAGAACCTAAAAACAGAAAGGTTGGTCGATCTAGTATTTAGAAGTAATAGACAGATTGGAAGGGATGGAAGCAATGCAAAACTTCTTTATGGATTACCTCGACAAGGGAAGTAACATGGACCAGAGAGTGGCTTAGGTTGAAATAAACGTGCAGCATTCTACTGAAGTTAAGTGTTATCCCTTGATGGCCGTTCATAATAAGTAAAGCATATGCAATGTTAAATCTGACTCAAAGGAGACACTACATGACCAGTACACGAGTCGACTTGTGATCAGATGGATCAGCTAGGACTCGGTATAGGTCAAGGTAGGTTTCCTTAGATCTAGTTGGATGGAATGAATCAATTCCAATCTGAATCCGTCCAAAGAAAGAATTGAGGAAACTCAGGGTGTTCGTTCCAATCATTGGAAGAACATGATGTTAAGTATCTTAGTATGATGGGGATTGAGGTATATTATAATTTCTGTTGTGAATGGTGTCAGCATTCGCAATAGTAAGACGCTTTGGAGAATGGTATGGGACGTTTTCCAAATGTGTGATTAAACCGAAATCCTACTCATCTAGGTACCCACTGGAAGTGGAACGGGTGGCTTTGTTGGAGTCTAACTTAGCTGAAGAAGCTAAGCTTAAGGCTAAGCCACAGTCTGGCCCATCGGGCAAGACTAATGATAAAAAGAGAAAATGGGACCAGGTGGACGGAGGTGAGACCTCTGGTTGCCAACCTGCGTGTTCCAAATGTGGACGGAACCATACCGGTGAGTGCTGGAAGGCCAAGGGGGCTTGTGTTCGTTGTGGCAGCATGGACCATGGGGTTCAGAACTGTCCTCGACAGAACCCGTCTGGTAGAAGCGGCCAGATGACTTGTTTCCATTGTGGCCAGCAAGGACATTTCCAATCGGAGTGTCCCAAGCTGCAAGGAAGTCAGGGGAAGGGCCGTGGAGACACAGGCAAGGCGTCCCAAGGCAAACCAACCACAACACCAAGGGTGTATGAACTGTCACGAGACGACGGAGCTTTCGGATCTTTTGATTCGATCTCTGGCAATCTCTAAATTTATCTTTTTACATTCAAGTAGTAATGCTTGGTCTGGAACCTAGAATTGTCTAGGGGATTCTGATGGGGGTCTCTGATAGGAACCCTCATGATTGGTGGTGTAAAAACCCACGTACTTTCCGACGCAGAGGCTACACATAGGTTTTGTGAGTCCGGGACTGGTCGGAAAGGGTCTGTTCTGTCTGGACGCTGGTGATTATTTTGGGATAGTGAGGGCGGCCGGAGGGCAAGCCAGGAACTCACTAGGTCTCATGTTAAATATCCCAGTGCAATTCAGGGAAAGGTCTTCCCTGTGAATCTGTCTGTGTCCACCTAAAGAATCACGAGATGATCCTAGGTATGGACTAGTTGGGAAAGTATCGGGCCACTCTCGATTGCCATAGAGGTCGTGTGCAATTGGAGACTGGGCTTCATCCGATCCAGTACCAATGTCTGTGTCCGGCTCAAGAGAAAGTAGTGGTTTCAGCAGTTCGAGCGATTCGGATGTTGGAACAGGGTTGTCAGTCCTTTTTGGCTACAATTACAACTACAGAGCCGGGCAGTTCTGTCTGTCTGAAAGACCTTTCAGAGGATTCGTTGGTGTCGAAGTTCCCAGATGTGTTCCAGGTACCTCAGGGTGTCCCCCCTGATAGGTCGGATCCATTTACGATTGAACTAGAGCCAGGGACAGCTCCGCTGTCCTAGAGTCCGTTTCTGTCGGCTCCGGCCGAGATGGCAGGGCCGAAATTGACCATGTCCGAGAGAGGACCATGGTCGCAGTACAACCAAGTCGGAGTTTGACCTAAGGTTGAGAATGATCAAGTCTAGTAATGGACGAGGATCAGGCTACGACCTATTCAGAGATGGACCTATGGTCGGGGTGAAACGGTCGAGTCCCTGAGTGGACCATGACCGGAATATGATCACGTCCGTAAATGGACCAGGATCAAATTATGACAAAGTCCAGTGAAGGACATAAGTCAAGTCTGAGGCGTTTTTAGTCTGGAGGGACTAAGATCGCAATGTGGCCAAGCCTGAAAAGGTTGTGGCCGGTTATGGGATGATCCATTACGTTGTGGCTGAGGTCATGAACCTTATTGTCCATGAAGGACAAAAGAACCATAACAATCTGTTAGGACTTGTTGTAGGACGAGCAGCCTAAAGATTGGAACAAGTTCGTGAGGACTTGACTGGTACATCGAAGTGGTCATTTGGTGGTTTTGAATCAAGCTTGTTCTATTCTCTGATCAAGACTAGAATAAGTTCGGTTGGAATATTTTGTCTTGGGACAAGGTATAATCATCACCGGATTCGAGGACGAATCCATTACAAGTGGGGGAGACTTGTCACGCCCCAATCCTGGAAAGGATTGTCGGGACAGCCATGGTTCGAGGAAACGTACCAGCCAGTCTTAGGACATCAAGGCAAGCGTTCCATGGTCAAGAAAGAAGGTTAAGGACATAAGGAAACTTAGACTTAACCTTATAAGAGCAAAGAGACAGCTAGGACGAGTAAGACGGTAGCTGGACGAGATAGAGAGTAGCTCGACCAGCTTAACGAAGCTAGGTTGAGTTCACTCCAGCTCAGCCACTACTAAGTCAGCTCCACTAGCTGGACTACTAGCTCACTCAGCTGAGGCAGCTGGGAGTCAGCTCATCTCAGCTAGACGGACTGTCGGGCTTTAGGCCGATGGTCCGGGTCCGGGTCAGTGGCGGGCTGTGAGGTCCGGCCATGAGGCCATGGGCTGTTGGGTCCTTGGGCAAGGCCGTGGGCTAAGTCCAGGAGGCTTGGGGCGTGGGTTGGGCTTATGACCGACCCCAAACCCAATCAGAAAGGGCGAAGGGATGCAAGTGGCCGAAAGGGGGCAACCCTTGGCCGATGGTGCCCATTCGCTAGCAAGTCGTGCCTGTTCGTGGGGCAAGACTTACCCCCTCGTTTTCTATAAATATGGGGCCTCTCCTGTCGATTTCATTATCCAATTCCAGAGTAAAATACTCAGAGAAAAACGTAGAGAGAGAGAGAGAGTCCCGGCCAAGAGATCGGCCGGAAAAGGGCCGGTCGTGGTGGTTTAGTATCTCCGGCAAGGAGAACGGTTTAGGAGAGAGGAGGCCGTGTGGTTATGGATACCCAAGGCATAGAGAAAGGTCTGGAGAAGGACTCCAACCCGTGGTTCAGTCAGATAGGGTCAGTGGGGTAACCACCCACTCATCGGCTAAGACCATCGGACAGTCCGAACCGGTCTAGCCATGGGCGTTTGGATTGTGTCCTATTCTTCTTATTCTTTTCATCTATTTCTTCTTCTACTCCTTCTGTACATTGGCGTGGCCTTGTTGATGTGTTGGGATTGGTTATAACCGTGGTTCTGGTTGAGTAATGCGGTCGCGGTCCATAACCGATGAGTTAGGCGCGCGCATGGTCTAAACCGGCCTCAGGTGATCCGATTGGATAGGGGCGGTTCTGTTCTGTTCTGAACTGTTGCAACCCTTCCCTGAAAAGTCACAATGGTTCATGACTTGTGTGGGTTAAGGCGTGGTCCTTTGGCCATAAGCCGGACACACGCACGGACAAGACAGTCCATACGGAAGGTTAGGTCGAACGGTTGGAACATCTGAATGGGTGCGAGATGCCAAGGGTCATGAGTTGCCAAGAGGCACGAGTGTCCAAAGGGTACTAGTTCCCAAAGGGTGTGAGTTCCAAACGGTGCCATTGGTTCAAGGCTTAGGCCGAACCAAGTGGACAGTCCGCGGCTGCATAGTCGAACGGACAGACGGTTAGTTTAACCGGAGTGTTGTGTCGCAAGGTCTGATCGGTTGCAAGGCAATCCGGTTTGGTCTTGGGCCTTACTCGGTGGTATGGATCCAGGCTTTGGGTCGGATCAGGTAAGAAGGTCTGTGAGCCTTTGGGCCAGACTTATAACTGGCCGATCGCACCTAGATCTTAACCAGACGGTTAGACGGGACAATGGACGATCCGGCTATGGTTGGATGGTTCTAGCCGCAAAGGCTAAGTGGGATATCTTACAATCAACCTCGGGTTGGTGAGTAGGATAGGCGCCATATGCCTTATGTAGGGGGTAGACACACATGATGGCAATGGAAAGCCAGTTATATCAGTACATGCTAAGTGGACGATGGCTTATCAAGTATAGTGGTCGGATCATGTTTCATGACGATGGTTCGATGGCCGAACACTAGTATGGATAGTCATGTTGCTGGAGTAAGAGTATTGGTGTGATGCTTCTAGATATCAACCTTGGTGTTGATAGCTTCGAGATTGGCTAAGAGTCATGACGAAGTGTGTGGCTAGTACTATGTGTCGTAGACCATAGATACTGAGCCTAAGTGTGATTGTTCAAGGAAGGCCGTGTAAGATCTGATCATGGTTGAGTATGGACGACCTGACCTCTGAATGATGGTTCAAGGTCTCGGAACTAATCTGATTAAGGAATGCATCGGTTGGTATGAACAAATCATATATGTTGTCTGGGTTAAGTCCCAAGGCCGGTCAGGCCAGATGATGACTCATCAGTTCCAAGTCATGTGAGGATGGTTGGTTGATTGACTTAGGATCTCATGAGCTTTGTCAGTACAGAAGATGGACTTGGTACTATTGCCTATAAGGTAAAAGGATTTTGGATTGTGCATGAGCCGAGAAAGGCCAGATGCAAACCCTTATCCTTTCAAAGACTTCTCAAAGGTTACTTATGTCTGTGGGGATGGTTGGTTGAATGACTAAGTACCTAGGGGAGCTGTTTGATGCAGGAGTCAAGATAAGGACCTTAAGTAAGATCATTGAGTGATCGTGGTCCAGCTGTTAAGCAAGAGCGATTCGAGTCAATGGAGGACCGATGAGCTAATAAGCTCCGTAGATGTGGCAAAGGTATGATCTAGCATTTACTTATGTAGATCTAGATAGAATGGTTTAGGGGAATGGAACCTCAGAATCGTATGGCTTGGTTTGGGTTTAGGATTGACCTTTAAGCTAATTGGTAGTTGAGTAAACTGACCAAGGCTAAGGTGATTCGACCAGACAAGTGTTAGATTGGTTTTTAGACCAATGGTTAACTAGAGAATAATCCGCTGCGTATCTGTTGAAAGGATCTAGGCTATTAATGACTAGGGAAGTCTTTAGCTAAGATCTAAGTTAGCCCTCGCCTTTAGGCGATATTATAAATAAAGGGCAAAATTAAGAGGTTCGGCCAGGAAGTGGACCGAGCGACGTGAGGCATCGACCGCGGCCTAGGCGGCCGGGATCGGGTCTTACACCT
>NW_022609977.1:0-22782 GCF_000309985.2 Brassica rapa | reverse complement strand
TGTGGTTAATATTTTAATTAAAAAAATCATATACTTTTTTTAATAAGATTTATACTTTTCATAAAAAAATTTAATTTTTTTATGAATGCTTAAATTATATTAAGAAAAAAAAAATAATAATTAAGAATAGTTGGAAAAAATTATTCGAACTTGGACTCAACGGCCAAAGGAAAAAAATATGATAATTAGATCTGATTTCTTAATCGGCCCAAATGGCCCAATAGAGATCTGATGTGGGCTGGATCCGAAAATAATGACCCAATATAGATGTGTTATTAATATTACTTGATTGCCCTTAATGAAACATGTAATGTTAGTAAATGAAAGGGCATGTTAAGGTAAAGGAAGAATATGATCCTGCTTTAATAGTAATAGATTTGAGACTATAGAGCCACGTTTAACATGGCCGGTCATGGCCAAGTCTAACGTAACATTCACGTTGGATCCCTAAAATTTTGAAAAATTATATATACATAAATTCTTAAATTTGTGAAAACAAAATTTAAACCTCCAAATTATTGAAATCTTTATTAAATCGTGATCCCCGAAATCTCAAAGACGTCCTGCCTATAATTAGTTTTGATGATTTCGTTTCTCAAATTAGGATTCAGTAGAAGGCAATACATATATTAATTACTTATAAAAATCCCAAATCAAGATTAAAGAGTCCAGGTCTGAAGGAAAAAAATAGCCAGTACACATGATTTGACCATGATTTTTTTTTTTAAACACAAAGTGATATAAACTTTTCGCTTAAAAAAAGTATATTTTCATCAAACGTATTCAACTATGATTGAATTTATGATAATATACAGTATGTAGAACTACAGTGGCCCTTTTTTGAAAAGTACAAACGAGGACAAGAACCGTACCTTTAAACTTTTTTCCACAATGCTTGGTTTCACCTAACAATCTTGACCATAGTCTTCAAGCACTAGATTGTGGATTCATGATCTGGACAAAGACTTCTTCTTATGTGTACACTTGAAAAACTTTATCTGAAACTCAAAGCTACCTAGCGAATCTTGTCCCCGTGCCATCTAGAAATCTATCGGTATACCACCATCCTTTAGCCTGTACTTGATACAAAAATGGATTAAAGACATCGTTCATTTTGTCATATGCATCTTGCAACATTATATCATCAGGGTCATTGTATATCTTTCTCATTGACTTGGCATACGTTGCAACTAAGCACCCTCGCAATGCATCTTGCTCTCAGACCATATAGGTCCATGATTTGCCTTGACTCAGTAGAAACTTTTCTTCTACAAACACGTCTTTTAGTTTTTGCACCTGAGACGGCTTCACATCTTCATGAAAAGACTTTCCCTCACTAACACTTATAATAGCTTTCCGATCTGAGACATAAAGAAACGGTGAATTAACCGTTCAAAAGATACAAGGAAAACATGGACTTTCTCATTGCAACATCGACGTATCCGTTAAGTTAAGCCTTAATGAAAATTCACCATGTGGTGGACACATATCCTTCGACCGAGTCCTTTTGCTCCAGTAACCAATACTAATAAATGTATGGTATGCATCAGTGGAACTGATGATTCATGAATCATGATGCGAGACACAAAAGTTGTTCCTTTCTATGTCTTACCAATCGGATTTTGTTGCTTATTCAATAATGGGCCTATAAACAAAATTTGGCCCATGTTCAAGAACGAAAAAAAAAAGACGATCTATCTTTTCTCGAATCGGTCCAAAACTGAAATGGGTTAGTGTACACTTAAGGGTCCGAAGATGCTTTACGCTACTAAGGTTTAGGAGGGAGCTTCAAGGGGTTCACTACGAAACTCAAGCAACTGATCCGACGGAGGTTGATCTTGAAGCCCTACGCGAACGAGCGAATTGAGGTAAATGGGTCTCTGTTGACAAACGTAATGGTAATCTAATGAAATTTAACCTGCCTGTGGTATAATTTTACATCTCTTGACAAAGGTAATGGTAATCATTCGATGACATTAGAATTTTGGTGTTGTGTAAACACAGTTTCATGTTCTGACAATTGTATAAGCTCAGTTTCATGTTTCAGATTGGACATCTATAAGCCTAATCATGTAAATTAAACTACAAAGTTTTAACATCGATTTCAGGTGATGCTCTCTTATTATAACCTGCCTGTGGTTGGGTTATAATGTTTGATAAAATGGATCATACCTTTATAGATTAACCTGCCTAATCATGTAAATTAAACTACAACAGTTTTAACTAGTTTATAATTTACATATATATATATATATATATAATGATATAACATTTACCCAATATAATAGGATCATACCTTTATAGATGTAATCGAATTATCCGACCACAAAAAGAACTTTATAGTTATATATCTTATCAACTTCTTTTTATTGACTTGATAGATTATAATTAAGATTCATTTGACTGATAGGAATGACTTATATATTATATATATAGACACTTAATATTAATATAATATTTTTTGTATCATCAATATATTTTTACGCGTGTAAGGAAAAGGAGAATATATTAACACGAACAAGGAACGTTGAGAGAGAAGTTAGAGAGAGAAAAGTTTTTCTAAGGGGATCCGGCGGTCGCCGGCGCGTGAGCGTCCGTGCCGTCGCCGGAGCCCCTTTTCCTTCCGATAAAAATCATCCGGGTCTGTCCCTCCTTCTCTTTTTCAGTGTCCGTCGGTCGGAGCTCAGATCAGTCACCAACCGGTGTGGTTCTGGTACGGGAGTTACGGCGGGGCTTGCGGGTAGGAGGGGGGGGGGTGTCATTAGTGCGAGTTTTAGTTCCGGGAGGCGGAGGCTCTCACAGCTCCGTCGACGCCGGTTTTTGTCTCCGCGGTGGGGAGCTCCCTTAGTTCTGCCGTCGTCGGATCTAGCTCCCGGGGGTAAAGGCTGTCACAGCTTTACGTCGCCGGCTTCAGTCCCCTAGTCCTTTAGGGTTTATTTCGGTGTTTAGTCGTTGGTTTGGAGTGGTTTCTGGTCGCGTCGGAGGAGAGAAAGATCTCCGACGGAAAGGGTGAAGTTGCATGCGAGGTTTTGGGCGGTTGCGGTGAACGGGGGTGGATGAGATCTCGCCACGGCGATCGATTCTCTCCGATATTTGAGTCCTAAAAGCTCTTGACGTGAAGAGGTTCGGAACTTTGGAGTTCCGGCGTGGCTGGTGATCCGGCTGATGGATCTCCGGCGAGGATGAGTTGCAGGTGCGATGCGTCGATCTCGCGACACGTGACCCTCGACGCCGAGGATGTTGACACGTGTCCAAGCGTTGAAAAGAGTGATCTGCGAGGCGGCCGCGCTTCGAAACCGTGTTGGTTTCTAGGGTTTCTCAAGGTGGGCCGCTGGATTGGGCCCAATTGTGTAACGAGTTTTGCCCTGTAGCTTTGTTGGGCTTTTATTGTATTTTGTTTCTGGGCTGGGCCCGTTTTTATAAATTAAAAAAAAACTATTGACGGAAAAAAAAAAAATATTAAAGCACGAACAAAAATATTAAAGCAATTAAGATATATTAGTCTTTATATAGAACATCACCTATCACCATCGATATAAATATTTAAGAAATTATTACACACACTTTCCAGCGATATAACGCAATAATAGAGTTTTTTTTTATACAGTTCAACATCACCATCATCATCGCATCTCTTCCAATAATTTCTTTTGGATACAACAAAGGAAAAATAAGAGAACCAAAGAAATTACAGAATGAACAAACGAATCTCAAAACTACCGCAAGATTAAAATTTAATGATTGCTATAGCTGGAATCATTTACAAGATCAGCATGAGCTCATAAGTAGTTGTTCTAAATATTCAGCACCTAAATCTTCAAAAACCACAAGTGTACCACTTTCTTGCTTCACAACACTCTGCTTGTTACTTCTTGATGATGAAGACGAAGAAGAGAAAGAAGATGAATAAGAACAAGAATTAGAAGAAGAAGCAGAAGAAGAATTAGAAGATCGCTTTTTCCCTCTAGGCCGGTTTCTAAGCGAATGTTTTCTCTTCAAGGCCATGACCGGAGACCCTCCATCTTCAAGATTCACATTCTCCATTTTCTTAAGAGATTCTCTGACCACTTCCACGGGGAAGTTGAGTACCGCAAGAGATCCTTTTGTTGCGTAAGCCGCTTGGTCGTAAGCAAGAGCTGCTTCCTCGGCTTTATCAAACGTCCCGAGCCAAACCCTAATCCCGTTCCTAGTAGAATCTCTTATCTCCGCAGCAAATTTTCCCCATGGCCTCTTCCTCACTCCTCTGTATGACTTCTCTTCATCAATAGTACCAATCTTTTCTTCTCCCTCGGAGTTTGAAACGTCGTCGTTTTGGGTTTCTTCTTTTATCATCATCTCCGGAGACTCAAATGAGAAGAAGTCATCAGAGTAATTATGAGTAGGGCAAAAGAAGGATTGATCTAAAAACGAACTTTCGTTCCACAAGAATGATTCTTGTGATGAGCTCCAAGAACTCGAAGAGGAATACATGGTGGTAGATTGAGAATATTCTTTTTTTCGTTCTCTCTTTTTGTTCTGGCAATAACTTTAATTATTCAAAACTTAATCCGTTATATATAGGGACATTAAATTTATTAGATATTTGAAAGTGGATGATATTTTATTCCTAAAATCCTCATAGGTCGTGTAGACAAATATGGCTGCCTTTAAAAACTAATAAATTTATTTTATACAATCGAATGAGGACCAACCACAAGACTGGAGTATATATTTTTTCCAAATGTATTCAAGGAAAAAAACTCGACTTCACAAGGATGTATACTATTCGAGAAAAAAAAGGAAGTGGATGATATATATTTCCACGTGGCACGATATCATTTACAAGGGATGACGTTAGGCGGCGAGAAAAGAACAAAATAGATGAGATCAAATGTGATGTGGCAGGAGCTTTGAATGTGAGACTCGTTTCTTGTCTTCCGAGCAGTGTTAAGTAACTAAAAGTCTGAGAGAGTTGACTAGAAAAGGCACGTGGATGTTTCATAAACGATAACTTAGTTACAGGCTTAAAGCATACAACAACAATTTATGAGTTATATAAATATCGATATATATATATATAAAATAAATCCTCATATATATAATATATACAAAATGTTCCCATATACTCTGAATTAATAAATCGTTAATTTTTCTAGGAAAATATTTAGGGGAATTTTCATATTTATCAATTTGCTAGTATCATTATTTATATTTATCATCACCAAATAGACGTATTTAAAAATACATTCTTCGTTAAAAATCAAAAAAAACTTTTATATCCATACTTTATATATATAATAAAAAATAATTTAAGTAAATATATTTATTATAACCATAAACTCCAAATTCCAAAAACCTTATACCATCCTTTCAATTTTAAACTTTAATTATAAACTAGATTTTGACCCGCGCTTTCAAAGCGCGGGTTTATTTTTGTTTTTTTTTTTCAATTGACAAATATTTAGTAAATATCACATTTTCATATATTTGTGCTTTATTTTATAAAAGACTTAAAATTTTTATCTTTATTTATCGTATTTCATTTTAAATGACTATTTATGTTAAAAAAATTAAACTTTATTTTTTTAATGAATTAAGTTGGTATAACTCTGATAAATTAATTTTATTATGGAGTTAATATTTTAATTAAAAAATTATATACTTTTAATAAAGATTTATACTTTTCAATAAAAAAATTCAATTATTTTTATGAATGCTTAAATTATATTAAGAAAAGAAAAAAAATAATTAAGAATAGTTGAAAAAAAATTATTTTAACTTGGACTCAATGGCCCAAAGGAAAAAAAAAGTGAGAATTGAATCTGATTTTTAATAGGCCCAAATGGCCCAAGAGAGATTTGATTTGGGCTGGATCCAAAAATAATGACCCAATATAGATTTGTTATTAATATTACTTAATTGCCCTTAATGAAACATGCAATGTTAGTGAAGGAAACATGCCCCTAAGGTAATTATGACAATAGGATCCTGCTTTAATAGTATAGATTAGTTAATCCTAAGATTGTAAATGTCTTTTCCTTGTTTAAAAGCGAAGATAAAAGTGATTAAGGTAAACATGAAAAATAGTATTATAAAAGTGGTATTATTGACAATTTGTTAATATTTATTTAAATATATTATTATATACTACAAAATTAAAATGTTCATGAACACATGAAAATTAGGTTTACGTCACCGATTTTAGATTCAAATCATTAGTTTTAGTGGTTTTATTTAATAAAGAGTTTTAATAATATTTTTGCGTAAAATAAAAATAGTGAAATATTCAATTTTGCCATTATTTAATATCCATATTTTCCTATTCGATTTAGTTCATTGATTAATTATTCTCTCTATAACATTAAATTTTAATACTATAATGATCCTTTAATATTCAAACTTTTTTTATTTTAATCATAATACTTATAAATTTTAAATACAATTAAAAATCTTCAAAATTCATAAGAATCTTTTTAAAATGTTTTTTAAGTAACTAAATCGTTCTTAATTATTATAAAAATTTTTAATTTTAATATCAAAATCAATTTGTTGATTTTTTTTTTTAAATTCAAGTCGTTTAGAATTTTTTTTCAAGATATAAAAAGTTCAGTATATTTCATGCATAAACGGTATAATGAAAAATATAAAGTAATACAAAATATTTATGTGCAAGCATTATATCATTTTTATTACGGAATTTCCAATTTGGTTATTGGTTTTTCTTGCATCTGTTCGTACGCCAGATTTGATCTAACTTCCTACCGTAGATATTCAGTTTTATTCGTATACCATAAAGTACGGATCTAAGGAATTTGGATCGTTTTCAAAATAACACTCTAAAACTCATTATATTATAGGCCACAAAATAAAAAACGACAATATTGAGGCATGCGATTTCGTCGATTTCCATGTGCTATAAGTGGAACGTGTGGCTATTGATTTATTCCCATCACAAAAATGGGAAATATAAAATCAATAGGGAACATTTGACCCAAAAATAAATAAAAATAAAATAAAATCAATAGGGAAATGAAATAAAAGTATTACTGAAGGCTAATGCTTTGAGAATGAAGATTGTTTTTTTTTTTTCCCTCAACTTATACGGACTCATACTTACGCTGTAAACCAAAATGGATGATTTGTATCCATGTGAACGATAAAAAACGATTGCTTCCTAACATTGTGTGCTAGTCTATTCACCTTTAAATTTTGCATCCTTGGTACATAGATAATCTCTGATCGGGTAAACTCTCTTTCATGATCTTGACATCTTCTAAATAATTTGTAAAAGCTGGACATTCTTCTGGTTCAGAAACCCTTCACTAATTGAGAACAATTCGCTGCAAATGTAACTTGACATTAACGTAATTTTCTCATACATTTCATTGCCAGAGTAGCGCTTCCATCTCCGTATGAAGGAGAGTAAGACTACCCCTAACATTCCTCGCTTCTAACAATCCATCAATCTTTCTAAGGTGCTGAACCAACGTTATCCTGAAAAGGTATCATTCTCTTCCATGAACCATCCGAAAAATACCATCTTCTTAAAATTGATGGCAGTATTGTATTTACTATTTGTGGTGTTGTCCTTTGTTGATTCAATATTTGTCTGTCTTTGAAGATTATCTGCTTGATAAAGAAGAGAAAGGTCATCCGCATCAAAGAGTTTTTAATGAAAATCTCTCTCTATATATTAATATTATAATAGTTTTCAAAAGTTTGAAACACTTACTAAAATCTTTTAATTGAAATATTTTTATATGATCTTCTAAACTTTGGAAAAAAATTATATTAAAATATTACATCTGGTGAAATTTTTTATTTGAGAAACTTTTACTAAAGGTGACACAATGGAAGCAGGCGAGACAAAATAAAGATGTTTTTAGTCCATTACAAAATAAAGATGTTTTTTAGTCCATTAAAAGTCATTGATGTTTGGCCTCAACGTCTAAATGACCTTAACATGTTCATCCATGCAGTGACAGGATAACATAATTCATCCATATTGATTTAAGGACCACCCTTTTCTTATAAATTGTTCTAATGTAATCTTCAACCTTTTATACATTGCAGCATTTTTATATCCGATATAGTATATGAATTAGTAGGTGTCACTGTTTAGTGGTCTGCGTTTTCTTAATTTCTAGGGGTGGAAATCTAAGCACATGGTTTAGCTTTATCAGGATATTTATTTTTGTATGATTTATATTTTTAATAAGAACTCTTGTTGTAAATATGGGACCCTTGATATTTTTGTATGAGATGGCAATGGCATGTTTCAATAATATACGACTTGATTTTACAGATTTAAATAATACCTTGGTAGATGACGCGACGTGCGGTTTGCCGTCAATCACACGGCATGAGTTTATCTAATCAGCACTCAAATTATGTTCATTAGACTAGCTATAAAGGAAAATTTAAATAAAAATTCAGCAGTTAAATTATCACAATGAACATATTGAAAATTAATATCTTGAATTATTTGGTGTTAGAAAAGATTTATCATGTTAAATAAAAAAATTGGAGAACACTAGCACAGTGTGTAATTTTTAAAATATTTTAATATATTCATTATTTTTAACTATTAAAATCAAATTTATTTAAAATTAAACCATTAGTTTTTTTATTTTTTGTACAAAATTTTATTATTTTATTTTTATAAATGGAAAATATGTTTATTAAATTAAATATTGAAAAACATTTATTAATTAATAGATAAGAAGTTGATTTTTATTAAATAAAACATTGTATTGGATAAAAGTTGAATATGCGTTGAATTTGCGAGGGATATTAAAGATTAAAAACTTTAAGTGTTGAATGTTAATATCAATAATCTTAATAGTAGATACCTCTGTGCTGCTTTCAAACATTGACGTCTGAGATTTGTTCATAAATTTCTTAATAGTTAATTAAATGAAATGGAAACAGAATCGCGGCGTTAGAAAAAATGAAGCTTTCCGGTGTTGTCGTTAATGTCAAAAACATACGATCATTATTTTTCATTTCTCTCTCCTCTGTGCGACCGGAAACAGAGACGCGGTGGCGTCACCTGTTCTTCTCCCTATCCGTTTAGATACTTTGTTTCCTTCTAAATTTTGATCTGTAGCCGCTGCTGCAGCGTTTGGTTAACGAACAGGGTGTGATGTACATACATTTAGTGAATAGCTAAAAAATCAAATTACCAAATGCAGCATATGGAAAAATAGACACTATATTCCAAAAAAAAATGTTATATCAGAGACTAATACGGCTCTTAAGCCTCTGACGTGTGGACGTTATTGACCATATAAACAAGATGTAATAAAAACAATTTTAAGATATAAAAGTTCTAAATATTTGAAAACAAAATCTATGTTTCAGAGAGAGATATTAGGTGTTCCTAAAACTTTAGCAATGGTTCATAAATCATTTAAATCCCACTTCTTAACTTTTCAGTAATAATGTTCATGGTAATTTCTGAAAACAAAACCATATTTAATACAATATTTTAAAATACATTCATAGACAAATACAGTTCATACCTGCAAACTAATTTTTTTACTTTTTGTCCTAGAGCTTTTATAAAATCAGAACTTTAAAAATAAGTAAAATTTTGATAACAACACTTGATTTTTTTTAATCTAGTCTATAACTATTTCAGTTTTAACTTCAAAAATAATATGTTAAAAGTATATTTCATTTCACCTTCAGTTTAGCAGTGAGCGGAGGTGGTCCTCGGCTAAAGCCGGATGAACATATACCCCAAATTTTTTATAAAAATAATTCAAATTCCAAACTATTGAAATCTTTATTAAATCATCTATATCTCCTAAAATATTAGGGCCGTCCCTGTCAGTGAGTTAGTTACCTTAGATCATCACATGATTATAGTTTTCAGTTTACGAATTTGAAAATCCAATTGAACCATCTTTTTTTTTTTGCTTAAGCTTTGGTAATCGAAGTATGAACCATCTTGCGAGATGATAAAACCTTAGATTGGAGTGATCTAGAGTATTCTTGTGATTCATCCGTTGAAACTTGAAAGCAAGAGATAGTGAATAAGTGCATGCATGTTCATTTACAGCACGTGTGTATTAACTTTGTCACGATTTAGTCATCGGTCATGAGCAAAATCAGGAATCTTTTTATTAAATTTTTGTATTAATAAATTCACCATATGCAATACAAAAGTGAGTAAAGTATATTAAACATAAACAAATCTGAAGAAATAAATAAATAGGATAATGGAAAAGAGAGGCGACGTGACGGTGTTCCGTAAGCAACCGTACCCGAATCATTAGTTTACTTTGTTGTTCTTCTTGTATCAATCCTATAATTCATCGTTACACGCCGGCGGCCGCTATTTATTTATATATGATTATGTATGTTCTAAAATAAAATGAATAGTTTTTTTAGGCCAGATGGGTAATGTAAATAATTAATAAACCAAATAAATTCTTATCCGATTTTATTTTTAACAGAAGTCCAAAAATTATTTCATCAATTTGCAATTGCGTTATATGATTAGGAGTTTCGTTTAAAGCTAAATAGGAAAAAAAAAACACTTTTGGGTCAAAAATCTTACCTTAAAATGTAGGCTTTTCCGGTTTGACCACTATGCCTCAAGTTGACGATAAGACTTCTTATCCTTATGGTTCACAATTGGTTTACTGATTTGGCCCGGTATAAGTTGAAGTATCCGTAGAAATCTAATAGTGGAACACGAATGCGCCTATATATTAACTTTTTACAGTTTAACAGACTCATCATAGGTATATTCTGAGCTACGCAATGATCATGATAATGATTTTAGCACTCCATAGTCAGCTGTCCATAGTTACTAGCAAACAAGGGAGTCCGAGACAGCACAAGAGCCAAACATATTGGAATGGTGCTCAGCTCTTCATCTCCTTCATATATCCTCTGTGTGTATATATATTTTTGAACTACAACATCTTCTCTGTATATATATCCAACTTAGTACCTCATTAGCTGCGTCATTGCCCCCAAGCGCAAAGATTTCGCTTGTAAATTTTAACGACAAAACTTAGAGTCTATGATTAAATGTCTCAAGTTGGAAAAAAAAAAAAAAAAACAAATGGCAACTCCCTCAAGGGAAAACGAGATTTTTGCAAACATTCATAAATTAAGAGAGTTCTATTTTAAAAAAAAAGAATCACTCGAAGGTAAAAGATGGTCCTACGTTGATTTGGTCCATGTTGGTGCTGCTTTGTAGTCTATGATGTCTATCCCGTTGTTCCTCGTAGTGTTTTATTTGCTGCACAAGCACCAAAAACGAGAATTTCATTTTACAGTTAAACGAGAGACAGGTTGAAAATTTTCAGCTTCTCAAAGTGGATTGAAAACAGAGAGAGTGAGAAGTGCATTAGGTGTTACCTGTTTGGAGACAGATGGTGTGACTAAGGACAAGGCTTGCTTGAAATGAGTCATCTTGATGGTGCAATCACTTAAATTCATATCGCCATCTTCAGACGACTTACTGGACTGGATCTTCTCCTTCACTGCCACGTGTATAGCTTTGTCCATCTTCCATTTCATCAAAATTCAAACCAACCATCAGTACAACACAATACAGAACATGGGAGTAGTAGTAGTAGTAGTAGTCTTATGTATCAAAAAGCATTTATAACGACAAAGATTACCAGGTTAGCGAGATCAGCTCCGCTAAAATCTTCACAGTACTTGGTTGCAATGGCATCCAGATCAACACTAGGATCTATGGGTCTCTTCTTTGCAATAGATTTTAGGATCGAAACACGCTCATACGCGTTAGGGAGGGGTACGTACACAAGATTCGCAAACCTACCTGGTCTCAAGAAAGCACCATCAATCACATCGAGCCTGTTCGTAGCTCCGATGACATAAACGTCACGTCTATCTCCACCGTGCAGTTCAGTGAGAAACTGAGGACCATCAATGAATCAAAGCACCTGATTAAGATTTAGGGTTGCAATATAACCTATAGCAAGAAAGCCTTTTTATGTAATTACCTGGTTCAAAAGACCACCAACAACCAAATGATCACCTTCTCTGCCACGCCTTCCTGTCAAAGCATCCACCTGAAAGACATTACGAATCAGAGAGCTCTTGTTTAACTTGAATAGTTTCAAAAAATATTGGCAAGATATATTATTATTATTATTATTACACAAACCTCATCAAAGAAGATTACACATGGTGAGCTTGTCCGGGCGCGCTGAAACAAGGTCCGAATAGCACGCTCGCTTTCTCCAACGTATTTATTTAGAAGTTCTGGACCCTGAAAGCCAACGATAGGAACCATTATTTATATGCAAATCAAAATTCAGAAAATCTGGCATACCTTGATGTGTATGAAATTAGCTCCTGCCTCGTTTGCAACTGCCTTTGCAACCAAAGTCTTTCCACAACCCGGTGGTCCATACAGCAAGAAACCTGTCTCTAACAACTTCTTTCCAAATTTCTAAAAAAAAACAAAAAAGATCCAAAGGGAAACGTTCAGACCCTAAGGGAACAAGCAAGCAAGTCTTGACGAGTTTTGTTACTACCTCAAACGCGTCTGCATATTTGATAGGGTTGACTACGTAATCGTCGAGTTCGGTCCTTAGATGGTCAAGTCCACCAACATCATCCCATGTGACATCTGGCACGGTAGAGAAACCTTCTCTAGTTAAAGATCCCTTAACTAACTTGACTGCTTCCTCAAAATCAGACATTCTGACAAAGAGCTTATCCAAATCTTCGTCCGACCAGGGCTGGCTCAGCCAAGATCTATCATCACCATCATCACTGTCGCCGGAGAGTTGCAATTTTCTTGAATCCATGATTCTCTTTACGCAAAGACTGGCAGCCATGTCAGCTAACTCTTCCAAATCAGCTCCAACAAAACCTGGTGTTAAGCGAGCGATTCTTTTCATGTCTAAGGAACCTTCGAGTCTAAGTCTTTGAGCTACGAGAGAGAGTATCTCAGCCCTGGCGTGTTCATCAGGAGCGGTTAGAGCAATCTCACGCCCAAATCGCCTACCCCTTCTGAGAGCAGGATCAAGAGCATCAGGGGTATTAGTAGCTCCAATGACAACAACATATCCAGCAGCAGCAGCCGTATCTCCAGGAGGAGGGCCATCCATACAAGTCAATAGTTGTGTTACGATCCGCTTCTCAGTCTCCCTTTGCTGGTTCTCTCTCTTGGAACCAATTGCATCAATCTCATCGATAAACACAATAGAAGGCGCAGTCCTGTATGCTTTAGAGAAGAGCTCTCTAATATTCTCTTCTGACTCACCTGAGAGAGAGAGAGAGAGAGCATGCACATTGTGATTCACTAACCACAGATACATACACATTAAACAATCAAAATACAACTATTTACCAGAAACACCAGAAAGAACTTGTGTGGCTGATATCTGATAAAAGGGAACGCCAGCTTCGTTGGCGACGGCATGGGCCAAGCGAGTCTTTCCACAGCCAGGTGGTCCATGGAATAGAATCCCGCTTGGTGGCTTGGCTCCAATCTTCCCAAACAATGGAGGATTGAGAAGAGGGGACAGAATATACTGATCCAACTCATCCAACACTTTTTTAATCCCGGCAAAGTCTTTAAAAGTAGGTCCTACTTTACCACTCAAGGGAGGAGGAGGAGGAGGAGCAAGTTTCGTGGAGCTATTCAACTTAGCGTAGCCACCTCTTAAGCACTCACTGGTCAAATCAAACTTAGCGTACTCAGAAGTCGAGATATGGCCGCCACTGTCTTCCGACGAAGAATAAGAAGAAACTGACTTACGTCTTTGTTTCTTCATCTTACCACCACGAGCACCTTCATCAGAATCATCATCCTCTTGGTCTTCTTTCACACGCTTCTTGTTGTTGTGTCGGGCATCAAGGACATTTCTGACGTTGAGGACAAGTGCTTGACGGGACATCCTCTCATATTTACCGTACCTGCAGGAACGGAGGGCGTCCACGATTTCCTCCGCTGTAGATAAATCCTTCCCGCACGAATCCATAGCTCGACTCAAATCTCTCCTACTATTATTTCTTCCGCCCACATCTCTCCTCCCCATCGTGGCGTTACAGCTGGGATTCAGTGGTAACCTTTTGGAGGAAAGCTTATTAGCCCAGAAAACCCTAATTTGATTTTTATTACCGTGTGTGAGACGGTTCAAAAGACAAAACTATCCTCTTTTTAATGAAATAAAATAATGATATTTTTTTTTTTAAAGCATATATGAGATCTCCAACGGACCTACTCATCTCCGTGAGGAGGAGATCAAAACTCTGACGCAACCATGGTTTCTCAGCCCAACGAAAACGTAGCCTTGCACTTTCTAGATCTGTACAACTGGGGAGTGAACAGTCGTTTGTAGGAGAGTTTTGTTGACTCCACAATTATTTACACATACATATATATATATATACATAATACATATATTAAGAACCCTAACGGAGAGAACCACGTTGGAGACGGTCTAAAGTACCAAAATTTCTAATCTTAGAGTGTGTGTCTTGTTTCCTTCTTGGGTTGGGCCATTCTTTTAAAGGAACAATCGTCTCTCTCTCGTTCATTTGGTTTATCGATCAAAGTAAGCAAAATGGTGGAGACAAAGCTGATACGACTGTTTATGTTGTTTCCGCGACGGGGATAAGATTTAGCTTCTTACGGGTCTTTAGCATAATCGCTTGATAAGTTATGGAAAAAAATTCATCACCTCCGGGCTTAACATCGAATGAAAGACAAACATAGGAGTGAAAGAAGCATTGAAATAGGAGATAGATCTTTCTGAAGCTGCAACCGCCTAAACAGTCTGTGGTTACTTGCAAATTTGAGAAGATTGCTCCAAAGTTTTACGGTCCTTATAAAGTGTTGGATAAGCATGGGAAAGTAGCGTAAAAGTTGGCATTCCACGAGTATTCAAATATCCACCCCATGTTCCATTTTTTACAGTTAAAGAAGTTGGTGGGAGAGGCAATTGCAACAACACAATTACCTACCATCTTACAAGACACTATAGTCAAGTCACTAGAGTATTTGTTTACAACGAAAAATGGTCAAACGACAAGGGCGGGCTGCGATCCCCTCGTGATTAGTTCATTGATTTAAAGATTTTTCCTTCATTTTGGATCTTTTTACAAGTGAACATTGAAGTATTATCCTCTATCAAGGGCACATTTGGGCCTCTTTATAGTTCTACTGGGCTTTTCCTCGGTGATACAGCTCCGAGGGAGCAACGGCAGAAATTTAGCGGGAGTCACACGTGGCAACTCTCTCCACAGTCCCACTCCTTCCCTCTTCGCGCCATACCTTCTTCTCCGTCTCCACATTATGGGCCTAATGGGCTTCACATAATTTCGCGCGCATAATTTGGCGGGAAGCAACGTGCATCTTCTATCTCCCTCCTCTCCTCTGAGAGCCATATAATAAAACCCTTCTTCGTCACCGTCGCGCCTCCTCTCTCTTTCTCTGTAATTTAACACTCATTGACTTTGCTAAAAGAAAGATGAGCGCACCGGGCTCTTCTAGATCCATCCCGTTCAAATCGAAGAAACGTCTCTTCGATTCGCCACGCTCGAAATCGCAAACCGGAAACCCCGATTCGTCTTCTTCTGTACCTTTCCCGACGCCGGAGAAGCCGCCGGAGAGTACCATCACAAGATCCAGCAACCGATCTGCTGCTCTATCCGAGAAAGAAGTTCCCCAGGCCGCTGGATCTTGCCGCAGATCTGAAGATCCGCTTGGTAAGGTTTCATCCGCCAGGATTCAGCTCGTGTTCTCGTCGTCTTCCTCCTCCAAACGAGTATCCAATACTAACAAGATCGCCGAGAAAGAGAAGCTGCCGGAGAAGTAAGTTTTTGATTTCTAGGGTTCTTAGTTTTTTTTTTTCACGATTCTGATTGAGATTTGGATCTTCACAGGTACGAAACTCTTGGAAAGTTCTTCGATGCGCTTGACAGTTCGATCGTGTTGTCGAAATTACGAGGCTCTAAGCCGACTTTCTCCAACATTTCCGGGAAAATCGAGCATTTGACGGAAAGGTACTTTCCTGGAAAAATTGTATCTGATCTGAATAAACAATTCATATTTGATCTTGATGTTGAATTTATTTTCTCAGGAGGTTTTGCTACAGTCATTTGGCGCAAATCAAACATTTATTGCCAGAGGCAATCGAGATTAAGAGAGTGTTGGTACATGATGAAACAACTCGCTGCATGAAACCAGACCTTCATGTTTCACTCAACGCCGATGCAGTTGAGGACCATGACAAAAGCAAGAAGATCTCACTCCGGAAAGTGTTCAGGACAAGACTTGCTGACTTTGTTAAAGCTCACCCTCAGGTATATGATGATAAAAATGCATATTGTAATGATTTTGGATGTTATATTTATATTATTAATTGAGTTTTTTTTTATTTGGTTTAGGGTGATGAAGTTCCCGAGGAACCACTTCCAGAGCTTTTCAGTAGAAGGAAACTAAATGAGAACTCGAAGGATGAGGTTAAGAGTTTTAGTTCAGTCATGGAAGAGATGGCTTCTATTCCAGCAGCTAAATTGATTTCATCTTTCATGAAAGTCCCATCAACCCCAGTCAAACCAGCTTCAAGTCCTGCTAGACCAGCTTTGTCTAAGATTAACTTGGCTCCGACCCCAGTGAAAGCTGTGTCAACTCCAGCTAGTGTACCTTCAACGCCGGCTAAAATTGACTCAGCACCAGCTTTTGTCGCTTCAACCCCACCTGAGTTTGCTTCAACTCCCGCCCGGCTGTTCAGTCGATCTCTTGAAGCTCGTCTGGTGAAAAGAAGTAGCGATGATACTAATCTAGATGATGTTACTACCGACCAACCATTTAAGCTCGCGAGGCGTTCCTCACTAAGCTCATCAAGGTCGTTGAACTTTGATTCTTATACAGAGGATGTGACAGATGTTGATGAAGACATTGATCAAGTACTGGTCCAAGATGCATCCAGCGATGATGAAATACTCAGTATACTTCCTGATAATCTTCGAGAGGAGGTAATACATTAAGCTCCTCATAATTACATTGTACTTAAGTGAGATTGGCTTAGCTAGTTAGCTTATTGAGATAAATTGAACTTCTTTTGTGCTCATTTCAGATTAAAGAACAAGAGAGGAAAGCTATTGAGGATTCTAATCCAGCAATCTCTGAGGCAAAGAGAAGGCGAAAGATGATAGCTTGTCTGCCTAAATTTTTCAACGTCATCCATTACTTAGTCCAATCAATAAGGCGTTGGGTGATCACAAAAGAAGAGCTTGTGCACAAGATAATCGCCGGTCATTCTGATATCACCGACAGAAGTAAGCACCTTCATTCAGCATCTCAATACATTATAAGTGTTTTCAAAGATGTCCTAACCATTTTTGCTACGTTATTTGCAGGAGAAGTTGAAGAGCAGCTTGTGTTAATGCAAGAGCTAGTCCCGGAATGGATCTCTGAGAAAAGATCATCAAGTGGAGATGTACTTGTATGGTGAGTCTTTAATATCTGCATGCTTATAATACTTCTTTAGTATTTTTAGATTGGTAATTAAAACATGTTATTATTATGTGGCAGCATAAACAAAGTGGCATCTCCTCAAACTATCCGGTCGAGTCTAGAAGAAGAAAACAAGAAAGCGATGGCTACACCACTTTCTTAAAAGTGCGGTTTCATCGGCTGCTGAACATGCGTCACTTTATACATGATAAAGGCTGAACATTCATGAGAAAGGCGTGTAGAGATTGATTGCTAGTTAGATTATCAAAATTTTAGTGTGGAAATGTAATTAATTAGTAATAAATCACTTTTATTTTCTCTAATTTGCAATAAATAATTTCCAACTCTTCTTTTTTTCTTGCAATTACCAAAAAACTAAGATGGAGCAATGCACGACGAGAGAACCGAATAGAATATAAACTAAAAAGAAGTGCAAACTTGCAATATGTCTTAGGTACATAGTTCCTGATTACTTCAGTGCTTCGGAGGTGAGAAAAGTATTTTAGGTAATGACATGTTTGGGTGACTATAACCTTGTGATCTTTGAAGACCCTTCTGCTATGGCACTGGTCGAGGTAAAAAGACCTACCGTCTCTTGATCTGTAGACTAGACACTAATAGACCATTTTTAATAAATAGGGTTTTGAGTCTGGTCCAGGTTGGGATACTATATACTCAGAGAGATCCGTCTTTCTTCCGTCCTATATCTCAAGGCGTTAAAAGATGCCTTGTTAGATGGTGAGCAAACTTCTTCCCTTCTCCCATCTACCTTCTCTCTTTGAAAATCTCTCCTCACACACATGCGTGATTGACATTACAGGCTTATCGAAGAGCGAATGAAGATGAGTTCTTGGTACTCAACCAAATGTTGATGGCAGCGAATCATTCGGTGTCGTTATTACAAGCATTTGATGCTTGGCTACAGAAGAACATAGAGCAGTTTCACACAGGTACACACACGTGTGCCGTACATGTTCTCTTTCTAGCTTTCTTACATTTCACAAGAGTACGATTAGTAACAAGACTATTAGTAAACACTGCCGAATCAATAACTTATCTAATTCAAGTTCATTGAGTTGCTGTCTGTGCATTCTCAATAAAGTTTCTTTTATTAAATGAAAAAAATCGTTTGATTATTACATTGGTTTCTATAAATGTAGCTTCCAGCTAACCTTCCGTAGATTACAATTCAAGATGTTATGAGACCAATTCTAAAGCTATCTTATAGTTACGTATATGTAATTATGTACGGAACAAACAAATGTGGGAAAGAAAAGAATCAAATAATGATGAAGGAGATTTGTATGATAGCTTTAGCCGTTGCGGCACCTCCCTGAACCGCGAGGAATATTGGTGCAACCGTTCGGACCAGAGCCAGTGACCGGACCTCTTTGCAACGCCTGAAACAGTAGTTTGATCTCATCGACAGCGTCCGGGAAAGGCCTCATGCGCCTGGCTTCAACTTGCGTAACGTCCAAGACAATAAGGAAAATAACAACTAAGATAATTACGAGCACTATTTGTCTCTTCATGATACTTATATTTTTTCCTTCTTTTTTCTTGAATGGAAGACCAAACAAAACAAGATTTTGAGCTTTCTATTGGTTAGGAAGTGTAGGGTCTTTTTGGTTTGTGTGTGTTGTTAATTCGATAATCACTCTTATATATAGGGTACTTGAGATGTCCCGTGGTTTGACCTGTGCAAGCTTCGTCGCACTATCTTATATATGTTTATGTAGACACACACATATAAGAACTTTGACTTTGACTTTACTACAAAAATAAATAGTTTTCAACATTTTGAACCAAAGTGTAGGATATCGTAATAGAAAATTCACTAAGACACGGTTTGTCCAAGTCCACATGGGGTTACAAGACCTGGTCCTAGCTGCTTCACTCTAAACCGAGTTCTGATTCCGGTTTAGATTGCTTGATGTCTTGGTTAGGTAGTTTGATGCAGATTTATCTTTTCATGTAAACCACTTTACAACTATGTGGTCGACACTTTTGTTTATTGATCCGTACCATTTAGATTGTAAGGTCTACTGCAGCATTGGTTGCTGACAGAAAGTATATATGTAGCAAATCAGTCACAATTTTTAGAAGATTTGATTTATATATCAAAGCTAGTAGTGATGGGTCATTGACCTAGATAAGTGAAAGATTGGCATAAAGCTCCCAAAATATTAAAAGGTAATTAATGTACATAACCTCTTTAAATGGTTAAAAACAAAATTTATTAAATTATATATAGTCTTCAGTGCCTCACACATGCAGACTATCAAACTGAAGTTCCAAGTAAATAGGCACATTCATACGCGGTTGCATTTAAAAAGCTAAACACATTATAATATGTTAATAGGTGGACGCAACATGTTAAACTCAAATGAACTTAAAAGTTGGATTATGTTATGCTATACACAGATATAATAACGGCAATTCTGGTCTTGTAGAATTTTCTTGAGATCTGACTCATATTTGGGAAGAAACTCGGCTTGAAAACATTTTGATGAAGTTTGAACAAGGAACATGTTGGAATGAATCAAAACAAGTTGATACACGAGTTGGTTCGCCTTACACCACGACTTTTTATTCACACGAGAACCGGTTAACTGAATGAAAATCGGATAATAATCCTGGTTTAAGTTGTCAGATCCTAGATATTTTATATACCCTAAAAAGTAAATACTGCTCCTACAAACCAAAACAACATCGGCCAAAAGACCAAAACCATAAATTAATTAATTACTAAATTTTATGTTTCAGTAATGCGCTTTAAAGGCGGCCTTCAGCTGATGATAAAAATTAAAAAAGCAAAAATTCAGGCGTTGTATAAGTTTTTTTAATTGTATAACCAAGTAAATGCATACGCATAGGGCCAAGGCTGGCCCTGGTACATTATACGTTTCATACCTGCACGCGCGTAAAGGTCTAGTCTACCACGAGACAAACAAAACAAGTTTAAAAATACATAAATGTGGTCGCGTCATGAGTTCATGATTCATGTGTTCTTTAAGTATCTTGAGTTCTTGACCGCTAAAATGCTTTGATAATTGATAGTATAATAAATTCTCTTCCAATTTAAAATTAATTTACGATAAATAAATTGAGCGAAATCCTTTATATGTGAAATATCAAATAAATATAATTTTAGCACAAGACAAGACTCAAGTGTGGATCTGTATTTACCAAAAAAAAAAAGTGTGGTCGTGAAGACACGTCTAACCAAAACATTTAGAGATGCCTCGCTGTCTATTGACTTGGTGTTAGCATTTGGTACGGTTTGGTTCCGGTTAAGTCGGTTTGGGTTATCGTATAGCACCTCGAGACAGACTCTCTCTTTTCGGCTTTTTACGCGCTTTCTCCGACGAAGATTCCTTCTTGGATCAAAGAGAGAATCTCTGTGAGAGATACAGAGGAAGCCAAATCCTTTCATCTCGAAAACAGAGAGAGAGAGAGATGCAAAACATCTCGAAAGCTTCCTCTGCTATCTCCTTCTTCCGATGCTCTAGGGTTTGTTCCATTTCTCTCCAAAGCTTCTCACTTTCATGAAAAAATCTGACATCTTTTCAGTTATGATTAGCTCTTGAAGATCGTTTTGATTAGTTCATCCTCTTAATAAATGTAATGAGAATTGCGTAAACAGAATCAGTGGATTAATGAAAAAAATCTGTGCTTTATCTTGAATTTTGGATGCAATGATGCTTGATGGCTCTTCTTTTGAATCTTGAATCGTTTTTGTTACTCATCATTTCAAAAACAGAATGATATAACATATAATTGTGTGTTTTTTTTTTCTTTTTTTTTTTCAGAACCTAGCAAGTCAGCCATGTGTGAGGCAGCTTCACATCCGAAAGGGTCTTGTCAGTAGAGTCATGAAGCTTGTCTCTTCACCTCTTAGGACTCTCCGCGGCGCTGGCAAATCTATTCGAGTCTCCAGTTTCTGCAGTGTCTCCTCCAGTATCTCCTCTTTGCAGATTGAGATGGTGTGAATCTCCTTGACCATTCTTTCTCAATATACCACTATGGTCCATAGCTTTTTTTTTAGTTGGCCATCATGTGGTTGAAGATAGTCCTCATGTGTTTTGTTCTTTTCAGGTGCCTTGTCTAAAAGACAACTATGCTTACATTTTGCATGACGAGGATACTGGTACTGTTGGGGTGGTTGACCCTTCTGAAGCTGAACCTGTGATTGATTCTTTGCAGAGGAGTGGTCGGAACCTAACGTATATATTGAATACACATCATCATTATGATCATACTGGTGGCAATCTGGAATTGAAAGACAGGTACGGTGCAAAGGTAGGAATGACTTTTTAACTTCTCTCTCACAATCTAACATTTAAGAGCAAAAACAAAAAGTTGTTTGGGATGATTGAATGTTTTGGAATGTAGGTGATTGGCTCAGCTTTAGATAGAGACCGGATACCTGGGATTGATATAGCCTTGAAGGATGGTGACAAGTGGATGTTTGCTGGTCATGAAGTCCATGTTATGGATACTCCTGGCCACACAAAAGGTTGTTTTATCATATTCACAATATTATATTTTAGAGCTTTGAATGTTATGCATGTTGTTCTTGCTTCTGTTGTGCACAACATGATTATCTTGATTCTTCTTGCAGGCCATATCAGCTTGTACTTTCCAGGATCACGAGCTATCTTCTCTGGGGACACCTTGTTTAGCTTATCTTGTGGTAAACTCTTTGAAGGTACCCCTAAGCAGGTAAACACTAGTCTCTCTCTCTCTCTCTCTCTTTCTATTTTTCCTTTTAATTACATTTCTTTTGGATCAAAAGTTTAGTGTATTTGTATCCTCTGCTGCAGATGCTTGCTTCTCTCAAAAGATCATTTCTTTACCAGATGACACAAGCATATACTGTGGTCATGAATATACACTGGTCTGACATACTTTGGTATCACTAGTTGTTGTCAAGAAGCTTTTAATTAAAAACGTGGGTCTCAAATGACTTTGGTTTTGATTTGGTTGCAGAGTAATTCCAAGTTTGCGTTGTCTATAGAGCCCAACACTCAAGTACTTCAGTCTTATGCAGCTCATGTTGCAGAGCTCCGTAAAAAGAAGTTACCTACGGTAAAAAAAAAATGATTCATCACCAAATGATCCTCTTTTGCATTGCTTAACTAAATGTTGATTCTTGTTATCTTGGTGGCAGATTCCGACAACATTGAAGATGGAGAAAGCTTGTAACCCATTCCTCCGCAGTTCGAATACAATATTCGTCAGGCTTTAGGTATTTCAGAGACTGCAGATGAAGCAGAAGCTTGGCTATTATCCGAGAAGCAAAGGATAATTTCAAAGCTTAGGCTTTTTCTTCT
>NW_022609976.1:0-40096 GCF_000309985.2 Brassica rapa | reverse complement strand
AAACTCTCGGATTTCCCCAAATTATCTCGATCCGTTAGGGGTCGGGAACTTGAGGCAAAGATGGTAGGTTGATGGGATTGCGGCGCTGGTGTTCAGCCATGGCGTTCCCATGATAATTGTAAGATTCGGGACGGTCAACGACTAGAAATTCTGTGACGTTCGTCACGGTTCCGGCTTTGACAGCGAGACTAATCGATCCATAGGCCATGGTCGTTTCCCCCAAAAGTCCTAGCAGTGGGCTTGGGCATTTCGTGACTTCGGATTGATTGATCCCCATCTTTTCAAGAGTGTCTTTGAAGATGATATCGGCCGAGCTTCCGGTATCGATTAGCACTCTAGCGACGTCGACATCTCGAATCGTCAACTCGATAACAAGGAGATCGTTTCGAGGTTTGGCTCTATCGATCGTTGCTCCCCCCTTGAATGAGATGACGTTCGCACACGTCAAATCTTGCATACCGTTCCTGATCGTTGAGTGGCTTTTGCAGGTTAGATTGATCCGTAACTCCCCCTCCTTCTAGCGCCATACTGTGGGAACCGAAATTCGCACTGTCGATTTCCGTTTAAATAAGGAAACTAGGAAAACCCTAATTTCCCAGAGGACCCGGATATCTGCTAATTACCACACGTCAAGCATTCAGAACACGAGAATAACAACGATAAAGTATAAGAAATCGAAAAAGAGAGCAAAGAAGATCTTATTCCGAATTTGCGTATGAGTGTTTACAACAAGGTATAAGCCTGGGCTCGAGAGCTGTCGGCGAGATTCCTAGTTCTAGTAACCCTAAGACGGCTAAACCTAATTGAGTCGCAGCTCGAAATAACAAAAACGGAAAATTGCCTAAATTGCTCTAACTGCTAAGTTTGCTCTGAAATAAAGTTCTCTCCCATGCTCCTCGCCTAGGACTCCTTATATAGTAACTCCAAGGTCGGTTTACGCTTTTACTCTTCTGCCCTTAAGCCGTCATAGCATAAAAATGGAGATATTCCATTTTCCCGATCTTCACAATTATCTTTAAAACTTTCGTATTTATCCGCGGAAACTTGACATTTATCCTTCCTTGTGGACCAAGCGTAAACCGTGCTGCGGTTTACGGGCATTAGGTTAAGAAATCGTAGGATGGGCCTTGAGTCGTGTTTTAGGTCCCTTTGGGCCGTCTTCCGACTCGACACGTTTACTACGATATCTTTTTGATAAGGAACGAACTTTCTGCGGTTTCGCGGTTTCTAATCCGTGAAGTTTGATCGATGAGTTTTCAATAGCGGAAAACATGGATTGAGCTTGCTACGGTCTTCGGGAGATAGCATTCGAAGGTTTGACGAGAATGCATGGATTGGTGTCCTATCGATATTCGGAAGGGTTCAATTGCTACACAGCGACCGAACTTGGCTCGAGCCCGGTCGCTACGTAGCGACCGAGCGGGACGAGCGCTCGGTCGCTATGTAGCGACCAAGTGGGTCGAGCGCTCGGTCGCTATGTAGCGACCGAGCGGGACGGACGTTTGGTCGCTGCGTAACGACCTGTTTCGAGCTTTCGTCGGACATCTCGATTCTTTCTTCCGTAAAGCTTTTTCGTAAGGTAGAATCTATTTCGAAAAGTACTCTTCGGAGAAATTCTTATTTTCTTCCTCGGACGTTTTGAATGTTAAATTTGTCGTAACCGTTTTTGACCCCAACAGATCGGTTCGCTCGAAGTCCGTCTCTCGCCGCTTTAGGTTATTCCTTTTAGTCGCGAGATTACTTATCATGCCTTGATCTTTTTCTTATATTTTCAGGAGAGTGGAGATCAGATCTTCCAAGCATTCCTCCTACTCGCACCAAGTGGCTAAACATCTTTCCGAAGGATATTCAGAAACAAATTTCCAAGACAAAGAGGATGGGCACTCTTCCCGATTTAAGCGCGATGATAGCTGCCCAGCTGGGGCTAACTGGCGTGGAGGGACCTTCGGTGACGGTTCCTCGCGCCGACGATGTTCTCCCTTCTGGCACCAGAGGTGCGGGGAAGGGCAAGAAGAGGAAGAGAGGCGGTTCGGGGGTCGAGAGGAGACGAAGAAGAGGTCTGTCGGCGAGTAGTCGGAGAATGCTGACGAGCCGACTGAACGAGAGGAGGGGGATGTTCAGGAAAAAAAACATCAGCCCGAAGAGGAGGTTTCTGGGGCTGAGATCTCGGGAGAACAAAACGACAAGGAGTGAGCTACCGAAGGAGAGGAGCTCGAGACTTCTCTTAACGCCGCCCGTCCAGACGGTTCTGAAGAGGACAGCGAGGGATCACCACTTCTGAAAAGAAGGCGCAATGACGAAGTCGATGACGAGGCACGGTCTCCTGCTCCGGTGTCTCCTCGTGAGAGGACTCCGGTTCCCATCGGGGAAGGGGCTGTCCAGATCGGTACTTCTTCCCGCGGCACCGCCGTCTTAAGGAGGGTGCCCAGAGTCAACTTCCCTGACAAGGTCGACTTTCATTACGTGGGACCGACCCCCTTAGTATATGTCCCAGAGAAATGCGGAGAGCTTCTCTGCCAACTAAGAGGAAAGGCGAAGCCTCTACCTGCCGTGAAGGACCTTATCTTCGGGAGCGAATACGAGGAAGCTGCAAGGGCCAAGTTGCTGGTAAACGGCTCGGTCCCTCTTATTTTTACCTTGTTTTGTTCCTTAACTTTTAGTTTCTTACAATTTCCATTGCGTCGCACGTCCAGGGGGATAGCACGATGAACATCGTGATTGATAAGTATGACACCACCCTGAAGGGAGCTTTGGACGAACTTGAGCTGGCTAAGAGGGAGTTCGCTGAAAAGGAGGAGGCTTCTACTCGTCAGCTAAATGAGTCAAGGGCTGATCTCGAGAGGATGGGATGGTAGGTCGCGTCATTGCTCGGAGTGATGAGTTTAAAGCCGAGTTAGAGGCGTCCCGAGGAGTCATCCACGAGCTTGAGCGGAAGAACGCTGAACTCGAGAGCGAGAGGGCTTCGCTCTCCGCGACTCATGAGAGAGAGATGAACCGTCTCAGAGATTCCAGGATTCTGGAGGTGACAAGAGAAAGGGGGAGAGTCGAAGCTGAGATGGCTGCTAAAGCCAATCGTCGCTTTGCTAAGATTCGTTCCCGAGAGGAGCGACGAGGTCCTTACGACGAGGCCCGGTTGCTCCACAGGCCTTCGGGACTAGGAAGTGCCTTGAGGTCTTGAAGGGGCTGGGAATGACATCCCGCAAGCCACTATCGAGATGTTCGCTGAGCACAAAAGATGATATGAGCAGGAGGTTGAGAAGCTTAAGGTGGGTGAAATACCCGAGGGAGATCTAAAGCTTTCTCCTCTCGTGCTGGAGTCTCAGTTCGTGGATTCTTGGATCTTGGCAGGCCTCGATCTGTATGGTTCCAACGCCGGCTTAATCGACCCAGAGACTGCGGCGAATCTCCATGTTTCGTCTACTCGTCCGATCGATTCGATCGAAGGACGTGGTGAAGACCCGACGCCTCCTGTCGAGAATCCTTCGATCGCCCCTGAGGAAGAAGCACTTAGTCGGGGAACTCGAGTTGTTGGAAGTAACGCTCCCTCTTCGTGCTCTCGGACACTTAAGCTGAGGGTCGCGACACGCCGCCTCCAGAGGAATCTCGTCGAGGCAATGAGGAGGAAACTGGCGAGACTCTAGAAGAAGCGCGTACCTCTCCAGCTGCCCGTGAATCGAGTGTCAGGGCTTTGGAGCTCTCCGCCCTCAACGACCGTGAAAGCGATCGAGATAACTAGCTTCTCTTGTATGTTGTTTCCTTTAAGTCCCGGAGGACGTGTGTTGTCGTTTAAACTTTGGCCCTTTGAGGCTTTTATCCTGTTGTCTTTTCTTTTGAATTTTCAACTCTTTGACTTTGAATCATATCGATTTGTTGTCTTTATTATATTGCTATCAAATCGCCGACTTTGTCTCGGACTTAGATATATTTTAATTTTGGACAAGTCCTTTGTCTCGATATCGTATACGTCTATCAAATGCATGATTACTCAAGATTTGAAGTGACATTGTTCTTTTAGTACAAACGTTATCGAGATGTCGGATCGTTGTCGTATTAAGCTCGTTATGACTTTGTCTCGGTCGTTCTCCTTGACTCGCTATCATTTGTCACTTGAGTTTTGTCATTAATTATGAGTTCTTGACGCTGACGGTTCCAAGTCGATCCTGACGTATTATCTAAGCGTTCAGTTGGCCAGACCTTACTTAGTAAATTATAGGATGAATTATAGTCATTGTCTCGGCCGTATTGGTTCGAGCCGTAATACGGTCGATTCCGGTGAACACGTGTCTGATCAGGACATATTCAATGTGGGATGCGAGTGCCAGTACATTTGTTCGAGAAGCCGGGGCATGCTCGTGTAGGCATCGCTAAAGTGATTATCTGTTATGAAGATCAACTCCTTGGGAGGGAGTTTGTTGTTTTTTTTATATTTCGGCTGGACCCTTTTCTTTAGGCTGCCTACGTACCCCTTTGCGGGGATCAAGCCATTCGTAGTTCTTATTTTGTGAGTAAAAGTGGCCTTAGAGGCGCATTTACTCGGTTTTTGTTTTTTTTTTTTTTAACGGGCGAGCGAACGTGACCGTTGGTCGTTCTGTCACCATTTCAAGGAGCGAGTAAAAGTGGCCTTAGAGACGCATTTACTTGGTACGGCGTTCATTTGCTTAGGAATGAAAGAGGTGGAGGTGTTTGGAGTTCCAAGCTCGCGGTACTGCTTCGCCTGTTGAAGTCTCGAGGCGGTATACTCCTGGTTTGATGACTTCGACTATCTTGTAGGGTCCTTCCCAGTTGGCTCCGAGCTTGCCGGCTTTCCATTCCTTAGTATTTTCGAATACCTTTCTCAAGACAAGGTTGCCCATTTCGAGAGGACGTGATTTGACCTTTTTGTTGTAGTAACTCTCGATTTGATGCTGGTAATTCTGGATGCGGAGTAGTTCCTGGTCGCATTTTTCCTCGATGTCGTCGTGTGCATCGAGCAGCATGTCGCGGTTGAGTTTGACGTTTTGCGGCATTCGCGATCAGCGCAGACTTGTCACATTCACTTCTGCGGGAGCCAATTCCTCGATGCCATAGGCCATCGAGAAGGGTGTAGCCTTCATCGCTCCGCGAGGAGTTGTTCTGTGGGACCACAGGACACCGTCTAGTTCATCTGCCCAGCAACCTTTTTTTAAGTCGAGTCGTCTCTTCAGACCGTCAATGATGGTCTTGTTCGTTGACTCGGCTTGGCCGTTACTTTGCGGGTTTCTCGGGGTCGACATGTTGAGTCGAATTCACCACCTGTCGCAGAATCCTTTGAAATGATGCGAGATGAATTGCGAACCGTTGTCTGTGATGATCTCATACGGGAGCCCGTGTCGGCAGATTATGTTCTTCCAGACTAAGTTTTGCACCTCCTTGTCGGTGATGCTGGCGTAAGCTTCTGCTTCGACCCACTTGGTGAAGTAGTCTGTGAGGACCAGGATAAACTTCTTTTGTCAAGATGCCGGCATCGGACCGATGATATCCATTCCCCATCACATGAATGGGTATGGAGCAGTTAGGGTGTGAAGGAACTCTGTCGGGCTATGTATGGTGGAGGCGTGACGTTGGCATTTGTGGCACTTGCGCACGTACGTCTCGCAGTCGGCGTTCATGGTTGGCCAGTAGAATCCAAGATTCTTTACTTTTAATGCGAGAGCTCGTCCGCCCGAGTGATTGCCTGCTGCTCCTTCGTGAGTTTCGGCCATGACAAGTCTCGTTTATTCGCCGGCGATACATTTGAGTAGTACCTTTGTCGCGGTCCATCGGTGTAGTTCTCCGCCCATGACAACGTAGTGTGCGCTGCGTCGCTTCAGTCGCCACGCATCCCATTTTGGGCGGGCAGTAGGCCTTCATCAAGATCATCGACGAGTTCTTTGCACCAATCCGTTGACTGATCGTCTTGCGTGGGGGGCTTCGCTTCGTCGATGTCCATCGCTTCGCTGATCGCTGCTGCAATCGCAATCTGCTATGCTTGCGTGTTGATGCTCGATTTCTCGATTTTCTGGATTGGGATTGACCTCTTGACTTGATTGTGCAGCTTGCTACCTTGGGCGGCGAGGGCGTCGGCACAGACATTTTCTCCGCGAGGAACTTTCGTGAGTTCGAAGAACTCGAAGTCCCGCATGAGATTTTGGACGAGTTTGAGGTAAGCGTCCATCCTCTCGTTGCGGACGTCGTAATCGCCGAGGTACTGGCTTACGACGAGTTGAGAGTCGCAGTAAGTGCTGATCCCTTTGGCTTTCACTGCCTTGGCAAGACGGAGTCCGGCGATAAGGGATTCGTACTCAGCTTCGTTGTTCGATGCCGTGAAACCAAAACTGAATGATTGCCGGATGAGTTCTCCTGTCGGTGATTGCAGTTGCACCCCCGCTCCCGAACCTTTACTCGTGGATGAACCGTCTACGTGTAGGAGCCAGTTTACATTTGGTAGGATGAGGTCTTGCTCCAGCTCTGGCGTTAACTCGATCAAGAAGTCGGCGAGGACCTGTGACTTTGCTGCTGTGCGATTCTTGTACACGATGTCATGTTCGCTCAGCCCCATCGCCCATTTAGTCAACCGTCCCGATTGGTTAGTATTCTGCATAACCGTTCGGAGCGGTTGATTAGATAGTACTTCGATCGTGTGCGACTGAAAGTAGGGTCGCAGTTTTCTGGCCGAGGTGACGAAAGCTAAGGCCATCTTTTCGAGTGTTGGGTATCTCGTCTCCGGCTCGGTCATTCTTTTACTTGTGTAAAAGATTGGTTTCTGCTCTCCCTGATCTTCTCGAATGAGTACGCTGCTGACGGCGGAAGATGTGACGGCTATATAGAGAGACAATGTGTCGCCGGCTTCCGGCTTCGATAGTACTGGGGGGGGGGGTTGTGAGGTAGTGCTTGAGTGGGTTGAACGCCTCCTCGCATTTTTCGTCCCAGACGAACCTCTTGTTGCCCCTTAGTAGTTCGTAGAAGGGGAGACACTTATCGGTTGACCGCGAAATGAACCTGTTGAGAGCTGCTATACGTCCGGTTAGTCGCTGTACTTCACGGCTGTTCTCCTGACTGGGAAGGTCGAGGATCGCCGAGATTTGTTTGGGATTAGCTTCGATCCTCGCTGAGTGACAATGTACCCGAGGAATTCACCCGAGGTGACACCAAAGGTACACTTGACCGGGTTGAGCTTCAAGCCATAGTCGTTCAAGATCTTGTAGCAGTCGCGTAAGTTGCTTAGATGATCGTCGGCTTTGAGTGATTTGACTAACATGTCATCGATATACACCTCCATGGTGTTGCCGAGCTGATCAGAGAACATTCGGTTGACGAGTCGTTGATAAGTCGCCCCGGCGTTCTTTAGCCCGAAGGGAATCATCTTGTAGCAATAGGTCCCTCTGTCCATGATGAATGCTGTTTTCTCGCGGTCGTCGGGATGCATCAAGATCTGGTTGTACCCCGAAAAAGCGTCCATGAAGGTTAGGAGTTCGTTACCAGCAGTTGATTTGACGAGGCGTTCGATGTGAGGAAGTGGGTAACTGTCCTTTGGGCATGCCTTGTTGAGGTCCGTGAAATCGACGCATATGCGCCATTTGACATTTTTCTTCTTGACGACAACCGGATTAGCCAGCCACTTGGGATACCGGACTTCGGTAATGAAACCCGCATCGAGAAGCCTATTGACTTCTTCGTTTACAGCTTTAGATCGTTCTGGCCCGAGTTTTCGTTGCTTCTGTCGGATGGGTTTGAATGTCGGATCGACGTGCAGTTCATGGGAGGTAATTGCGGGGTCGATTCCCTTCATGTCGGAGGTCTTCCAGGAGAACGTCGAAGCGTTCTATTTGATGAAAGAGATGATCCTTGAACAGATATCGTCGGACAAGTGGACGCCAACTCGGATAATTTTTGATGGATCGGACTCGTCGATCGCGACTTCGCGAACTTCCTCCTTTTGGTGATAGATCTTGTGGATCGGTTTACCAACGGAGTTGACAAGGGAATTTTGTTGTTGCATCTTGACAGTAGCGATCAGCAGTTCTCTCGCGGCTTGTTGGTCTCCGCGGATCGTCTGCGTTTTGCCATCTTTTCCGGGAAACTTGACGCATTGATGGTAAGTCGAAGGAACAGCTTTCATGGAATGCAGCCATTGTGTTCCGAGTATGGCATTATAGGGTGCTTTTGCGCGGATGACGGAGAACTTGACGTTTCAGGTTATACCACCTGCGTATACCGGAAAACGAATCGTCCCGATCATTTGATCCGAGGCTCCATTGAAGCCGCTGAGCGTGCGAGAGGAAGGTTTCATATCCCTCAAATCAACGCCCATCTTGTCGAGTGTGTCGCGGAAGATGAGATCGACCGAGCTACCGGTATCGATAAGGACTTTTGTGACTAAGCACTCACCGATATCAAGGTCGATGAGGAGAGGATCGTTATGGGGCATGTGGACGCCCTTGGTGTCGAGTGCCGAAAAAGTGATCCGGTGATCATTTTCGACTGGAAGGGGCCATTTCTGAGAGGTGGTTTCTTGGCGTTTGTAATCTTTGACGGCCCGAACCGAGTCTCCGCAAGGTGGTGATCCGCCCATTATGACGTTAATGTGCGGGGCTCGGTTAGCCCGCACTGATTCCAGTTGCTTCCTCAAATCGTCAGTTGTGTTCTCAAATTCGGGAGTTTTTGCGGGCTGTTTCTTCTTTGATTCGAGACGTCGTCGCAGATCGGACCCTTTCGAACAGTTGAGCTGGACTCGCAGATCGTCGGATTTTGAATTGAGCTGGTCACGAAGGTCGCTAATTTGACTGATTCTCTGGGCGTTGCATTTTGAGAGGGTCGCACGGAGGTCGGCGGTTCTTGTGTTTGTCTTCGTGGCGCTCTTTCGCTTTAGGAGAGTGCGCAGGTCTCCGTCTGTTACCGAGGGAGCGAGAGGTTGCTTGTCCTTGTTGTTCAGTTTATCGCGCAGATCTAGTTGTGCTGTCGGGACGTCGTCTTCGGAGGAGTCACAAGGTCGAAAGAGTATAACTTCCACTCGTCGCCGGCGACGCGGAGGTTTGTCTTCTGATGAATCGTCGGCGGGGCCGACGTTGTTGACGGGAGCGCGCTCAGGGCTTGCTCTCTCCTCGCTCTGGGGCGTGTTCTTCTGAGACTTCTGGGCCTTCTTCTCCTTATTCTTGCTCCAGCTTTTGCTGTTTTTTGGTGTCTGTGGAGAAGCGGGCATCTGGATTGTCCCATTGGTGATTTCGTCGAAAAACTGCCCGATAAAGACCTTGCATTCCTTCGTATCATGGGAATCCCTTTTGTGGTAGAGGCACCATTTTTTCGGTTCCTCGGAGTTCGAGCTCACTGGTTCGGATGAACTTAACTGCTTCTGAGCGGAATCTCGATCCCAGTGGTTCCAGCCTTTTTCTCGCATGACAGCTGCTGATTTTGGGGATTCCTCATCATCAACCGAGCTGACGTAGCCTCGCTTTTGAGTGGTCTTTCCACCGGAGGAGTGCTGTTCGGGCTGGGGCGGGTGTCATTTGTTCGGGCGGGTTGCTGTTTTGCTGCCGCTTCTTTTGTGAACTTCGCTCTTGTGTCTTCTTCCATGCGGATAAAGTTGTGAGAGCGAGCAATGGCGTCGGAGACAGATTTTGTCGGGTAACGGTAGAGATCCTGACGGAATGAGGATTTGACGTGCAAGGTGTTCATCAAAGATTCAACGGCGATATGATCCGGAATATCAATCTTCGAGACAATAGCCTTGAATTTCTCCATGAAGTCGCGGAGGCTTTGGCCGTTGGCGTGAGTGAGGTTCCACAAATCTGATACGGTCGCCTCTTGGTTAGTGAACATGATATAGTTCTTGAGAAAGGCCGCCGAGAGGTCGTGGAAACAGTCGACGGAGTTCTCTCTGAGGCCGGTGAACCAAGTGAGGGCGGGTCCTTCTAGGGTTTCGACGAAGAGTTGGCAAAAGCCGGCATCTTTTTCTTCGTTGGTTAGGTTCGCGCGTCGCATCGCTATGTTGAAAGACGTGACGTGAGTAGAAGGTGGGGAGACGGATCTTCTCCATCTTCTGGAGCCGCACACTAGTAACCTTTTGCGTGAAGGGTGTACGAAGAGATTACGTGAGCACATGCTTGATTTAGGGTGCGGACGTCGTCACCTGGTGGATCTTCGAGTTGATATCGAGGACCGACTGTTTCAACGCGGCTAGTTCGCTTGCGGTGTGTTCGTTGATGTCGTTATCGGTGTTTTGGCGGTCGTTGTCCCGCGTAGGTGCTACGCCGGTTGTTCGATCTGTGGCGAACAAGTGTCGACGATATTGCGCCGTTGAAGCTTTGGCGTTTGCAGCGAGAGGAGCGAGGATCTTTGCTAATGCCGTGATCTGGTCAACCGCCGCCTTCTGCGCCGCCTCTTGATGGGCGAGGCGTGCCAGGATAGTCTCCATGGACGCAGGAGGGGGCAGTGGAGTTGCTGGCGTCAGCGTAGGTGTCGCCTCTGGAGCTGGCGTCACCTCGAGAGCTTCGCGCTCCTCGCCCGACGAAGAACTGTCGTTGCTAACAACCATAGTGCTAACGTTACTTTGTTAGAGGCCCCACAGTGGGCGCCAACTGTTTGAATGGAACGGTGATAAAGAAGATGTGGGTTTAACAAAGACGTCTTATTAATGGTCGGAGAGAACGTTCAGTCGGTTACAAAGGAAATGAGAAGAATGCGACAGAAAGAAAGCCGGTGGCTCGAAGAGCTACCGGAAAAGTACAAATAACGGCGAGATGAAGAAGAGGTGAAAACCCTAATCTAGCCACCAAGTGTTAGTCAAGAGTTTCGGATCCTTCTCTCGTTGCTTCCCCTTTCCTTTATATAGTCGTCCTGATGCTCCATCCTTGACCTAGCTTACGCCATCTTGATGGGCCTCGCCTGCTGGGCCGAGGGGCCCATATGCATCCGAGCAGCCACCGAGCCGAACATACTTTAGTCGATGATGATCGACTAAAAGTACTCAAAAGACAAGCCGAGAGGCCTGACTCTTGAGCCGACTAACAGAGCCATCGCTTTACCCAATCCGGGCCAGGCCTTCTATTCTTTGGGCCTTGTGGGGTGGTTAAATCCATCCCCTACACATCTCGGATTCCATTCATATCACCCACCCGATCATATATTTGGTCGATCCATCAAGCTTCCATCATCCATCTTGCCCACCCTGAATCCCAGCCTGTAACAGTGTGTATCCGTCAGTACACACAGGTCGTCTGTGGATTTACGTGTGTGTCTGCGTGTGTCCGTCAGCACAGACAGGACGTCCGTGGCTGTCCATCAGTACACATATCAGCACAGACAAGACGTCCGTCAGCACAGACAAGACGTCCGTCAGCACAGACAAAACATCTTCACCCGTAAAATCAGTACGAGGTCTTCGGATATTAGTCGACCGTTTAGGAGAAGCAACCTTTAGCATCGCGAGACGTCGCAAAAGATGCCTCAAAGGTCATGTCTTCCGAACAGACGAAACCTCCGTCACAAAAAAGACATATATATGCACACATAAACACTTATTTTGCGCGAAAATTTGAAATAACGTCACGCGCCACCAAGTCCGATGCTGATCACATCGAACTCACAAACATCCTAAACAAACATAGCCATCTCACGAAGATGATTCTCTTACATCCGACACAAGGATAATAGCGCTATAAAAGAAATCCGAAATATTGGTCCAGCACTTCCGGTCTCCGGAGAGATACTCGATTCGCATCAAACAAGTCGTATAAGCTGAGAACCTATCGCGGACTTTAAATCGATACGAATCAGGAAGAAATCACAACAGGAAAACGATAGTCGGCTAGTCACCGCACAATCCTTAAACCGAAAGTAAACCTAGGTCTTGCCCTAAACCCAGCACACTGGTCTCTAACATCTCAAGGCATGATATCGAAAGATAAGAGATTCTTAAACCATGCCTCTATGTTTATATTGGACATCTTCAGCACCCCCGCAGAGTTCACATCTCGCGGAAGAACTCTCGAAACAGATCTCGAATAAAACATTTCACAATCGAAGAAGGATATAAGACGACAACTCATCACCTTCCTCCCCACTATACACAAACTCATAAAAAGTGCCATTTGATTATCTTATCATAAAAAAGCCGCAGAGCGGCATGGATTCAAAGCCACACACGGCCAGTCCTGAAAAACAAAACAAAGCCATTCAAGGCCGAAACATAAAAACATTAGAACTCACGCCCCCTCTTCACCCGCTGCCTCGTCCGAGCCTGGAGCCACGTCACCTCCGTTTTCTCCGACCATCGGGTCTTTCCCCTCGGGGTCTTCTGAACACGTCGGAAGGAAGCACGCGGATTTCAGGTCAGCCAGGATGAGATCAAAATCTCCATCCACGGCCGCCATATCTCCCTTACAACCGGAGAGTCGGGCCTCTTCGGCCTCCAAAGTCGGGGGAGTCTTGTAAGACCCGTTCCTGGTGTCTCGACCCAACTGGATATGAATGCTTACTTATTAATTTCTTTGCTTGTCTGATTCATTCTAAGTCTTTTCTTTACTAAGTCATATTCGAATATGAGGTTCATAAACAAAGGAATAGATTGCACAGCGGAATAATAATGTATAAACTTTGTATTACTTAGAAACATGAGATTCAATACACAACTTCTTAACAGTCTCATAGACAATCACTAGTTTATCCCTAGCATCATCTAACCACACGTTACACAGCCTCTCACTGACCGAGCCTTCACGGCTCCTTGGCTTGACCAGAACCATCCTTAGTTCCTGAAACCACAACCAGATAAGCATTAATCATAACCGAGAATAGAACGGATTGATTCTACAATGCTTGGCTTGGTTCCTAGAACTTAGATAAACCTCAGTCAACATAATCATAAAACGTATGAACCTACCTACCGTATCCTAAGTCATTCAACCAACCACCCCTTGACTTACTCAGATAGATAGTCCAGAATAGATAAACAGAACACACGAACAGATCAGGATCGTCCCCAAAGACCAATCCGTCTAACCGGATAGAATCTAGGTGCAACCGGCCAATGGAGTCCTGCTCAATGGCCCAACGGACTCCCTTACCTGATCCGGCCTTAGGCCTGGATCCAATCGGCTGAGTAAGCCTCAAGCCTAATCCGGAAGGCTTAGCAACCGGTCAGACCTTGCGACTCTACCTTGGCTTAGACAAACCGTGACCTTGTCTTAACTAGACATGCCATAAGCTGATCCATAAGGATCGGTCCTAACCTGTCCCAAAAGACACCGTTTGGAACATGTACCCTTTGGCCATTTGTGCCTCTTGGACACTCATGACTCTTGACAAATCGTGCCCTTTGGGTCATTCCCAACCGTTCGTCCTAACCGCCCAGTCTTGGTGCGATCGGATCATCCCACTAACCGACCCGTGTCTAGGCTAGCGGTTTGATTATGTCCGGCCAAAGTCTAGGGACGTGTCCCTTGGACTCAACCAACACAACCTTTCGCGTAACCAGAGAGAAGAGAAGAGAAATGAATTGAAACAGATAAGGAGAGCCGGATGGGACTTAGGAACCGAGCAGAGCCGCGGTGCGGTCGCATGGACCGTCCGTTCGGTCTGATGGAGCCACGTCCCATCAGATACCTTGTGAACCACGTCTGGGTTCTCCATGCTCTTCTCCTTGTCTTGATCTCCCATTCTTGACCGGAGTTAGTTCTCAAACGATCAGAGTCGCCAGAACACAACACCACCACAATCGGACTTTCTCTTGGCCGGAACTCTCTCTTTCTCTCTTTCTTTCTCTCTACGTTTTTCTATGAGTATTTTACTCTGGAATTGGATATTGAAATCGACCAGAGAGCCCCCATATTTACAGAAAACGAGGGGGTAAGTCTTACCCCACGAACAGGCACGACTTTCTAGCGAATGGGCACCATCGGCCAAGGGTTGTCCCCTTTCGGCTACTTGCATCCCTTCGCCCTTTCTGATAGGGTTTGGGGTCGGTCACAATCCCAACCCATGCCCCAGGCCTCCTGGATTTAGCCCACGGCCTTGTCCAAAGACCCAACAGCCCATGGCCTCATGGCCGGACCTCACAGCCCGCCACTGACCCGGACCCGGACCATCGGCCTAAAGCCCGGACAGTCCGTCTAGCTGAGATGAGCTGACTCTCAGCTGCCTCAGCTGAGTGAGCTAGTAGTCCAGCTAGTGGAGCTGACTTAGTAGGGACTGAGCTGGAGTGAACTGAACCTAGCTTCATTGAGCTGGCCGAGCTACTCGTTCACTTCGTCCAGTTACCGTCTTACTCGTCCTAGCTGTCTCTTAGCTTGTATAAGGTTAAGTCTAAGTTTCCTTATGTCCTTAACTTTCTTTCTCGACCATGGAACGCTTGCCTTGATGTCCTAAGACTGGCTTGCACGTTTCCTCGAACCATGGCCGTCCCAACAATCCTATTCAGGATTGGGGGCGTGACAAGTCTACCCCCCTTGGGATGGATTCGTCCTCGAATCCGAATCAAATGCTTCGTCGGAAACAAACTGATCCAACCACTCTGGGTACTCTGCTTTCATTCTAGCTTCGGTTTCCCAAGTGATTATATCCTGACCATTACAGTCCCAGACGACCTTGACCATCTGGACCGTCTTCTTCCTTGTTGCTTTTTCCATCCTATCTATGATTCGAACTGGCCTCGTTTCCAAGGTTAGGTTCTTACCAAGATCGTCTGGAATGGGAGGAAGAGCGATGTCTTGGTCCGTCAAACATTTCCGAAGTTGGGAGACGTGGAACACATTATGAAATGCGTCCATCTTGGCCGGCAAGTCCAACTTGTAGGCCACCATCCCAACTCTTTCAATGACCTTGAACGGCCCCAAGTATCTCGGAACTAACTTCCGTCTTCCGGAAATGCGGACTCGTCCTTTGAAGGTAATCATTTTGAGATACACCAAGTCACCTACTTGAAACTCGAGATCTTTCCTTCTTCGATCTGCAAAGTTCTTTTGGCGGTCTTGTGCCTGTCTCATCTTGTCCCTCAAGAACTTGATCTTTTCGGTTGTCTCTTCGACAATCTCCGGACCAATCATGCTGCGTTCCCCAACTTGGGTCAAGCATAAGGGTGTCATGCATGGACGCCCATACAGAGCTTTGTATGGCGACATGCCAATACTACTATGGAAGCTATTATTGTAAGCAAATTCTACCAGAGGTAGATGTTTCTCCCAGGAATCACCCCAGTCTAGAACACATGCTCGCAACATATTTTCCAATGTCTGGATCGTTCGTTCAGACTGTCCATCCGTCTGTGGGTGATAGGCTGTACTCATGTTCACTCTTGTTCCTAAAGCCTTTTGGAAAGCCCTCCAGAAGTAAGATGTGAACCTTGAATCCCTATCTGAAACTATGCTTGCCGGCACACCATGTAGTCGGACGATCTCATCAATGTACTTACGTACAATCTGATCTACCCCATCCGACTTTTTGATAGCCAGGAAGTGTGCTGATTTGGTCAGGCGATAAACAACAACCCAAACCGCATCTTTCTTACTCCTCGTGGTAGGGAACCCAGTCACAAAGTCCATTGTGATGTGATCCCATTTTCATTCCGGAATAGGCAAGCTTTGCAATAACCCACTAGGCACTTGATGTTCTGCTTTGATGAGTTGGCAAGTGGAACACTTGGCCACCCCCTCCGCGACATCTGCCTTCATACGGATCCAATGATAGAACTTCTAAAGGTTCTGGTACATCTTGGTCGCACCAGGATGAGCCGAGAATCTGGACTTATGAGCCTCCCTCATAATCTGTTCCTTTAGACTTCTATCATTAGGAACACTGATCCGACCGTTTACTAGGATGGTACCATCCTTTGCAGTTTGGTACTCCGTCCTATCATTCTGAGCAACCTTGTTCAGGTTCTTGTCATGACCTTGAGCCAACCGAATTCGGGTAAGCAGGTCGGCCTGATTGACCGCCTCTAATCCAAGTGGTTCAGACTCTTTGGTTGATGCGTTCAACCGTAGGGCACGAACCGTACCGTCCAGGTCGTCCGCTTCTCGTTCGGCTGATACGTCGGCCCTTCTCCGGCTCAAGGCATCTGCGACCAGATTCGCCTTTCCCGGATGATAGGTGATATCCAGATCGTAATCAGCTACAAACTCAATCCACCTTCTCTGCCTTAAGTTTTACTCAGGCTGGGTGAATATATATTTAAGACTCTTATGGTCCGTAAGTATCTGAACCTTGGCACCATACAAGTATGATCGCCAAATCTTTAAGGCGAACACTACCGCAGCCATTTCAAGGTCATGGGTGGGGTAGTTTCCCTCATGTTTTCTCAACTGCCTTGACACATAGGCGATGACCTTCCCATGCTGGGTTAATACGCAACCTAGTCCTGTTATGGACGCGTCCGTATAAACCTCATAGGGTTGGTCGGCCTCTGGAAGAACCAAAATGGGTGCGCTATCAGCATGTCCTTAAGCACGGAAAAACATTTCCCACACTCCTCAGACCATGTGAACTTAACGTCCTTCCCGGTCAACCGTGTCATAGGCTGAGCCAAGTTTGCGAATCCTTTCACAAACTTTCTATAATAACCTGCCAGCCCTAGGAAGCTTCTGACTTCCGTGGCACTGCGTGGTCGAGGCCAATCCTTGATTGCCCTGATCTTCTCTGGATCCACCGAGACGCCCTCACCGGACACAATGTGGCCGAGAAACCCAATGCTCTTCTGCCAAAAACTGCATTTACTGAGTTTTGCATAGAGCTTGTGTTCCCGTAATCGTTCCAGCACGGCTCTCAGGTGTTTCCGATGAGATTCCTCATCCTTGGAGTAAATCAGGATATCATCAATGAAGATGATCACTGATTCGTCCAGGAAGTCTCGGAACACACTGTTCATCATTTTCATGAATGCAGCTGGCGCATTGGTCAGACCGAATGGCATAACCACAAACTCGTAGTGGCCGTACCTGGTCCGGATTGCTGTCTTTCTAATATCATTTGGCTCTATAGGGATCTGATGATACCCTGAGGCCAAATCAATCTTAGAAAACCACTTGGCTCCTTTGAGTTGATCCAATAACTCGTCTATTTTGGGCAACGGGTACTTGTTCTTCACAGTAACCCTGTTCAACCCTCGATAGTCAATACACAGACGCATGCTACCATCCTTCTTTTTCACAAAGAGGACTGGTGCACCCCAAGGAGAGCTACTTGGACGTATGAACCCCTTGTCCAGCAATTCTTCTAATTGCTTCTTTAGCTCGGCCATCTCGGCCGGAGCCATTCGATACGGACTCTTGGACAGCGGAGCTGTCCCTGGTTCTAGTTCAATCGTAAATGGATCTGACCTATCAGGGGGGACACCCTGTAGCGAACGGAACACATCTGGGAACTCAGACACCAACGGGTCCTCAGATAGATCTTTCTGATCATCAGACCTGCCGTGCTCCATAGTGGTAATTGTGGTCAAATATGCTTCACAACCCCGTCTAAGCATTCGTTCTGCTCGGATTTCTGACACCACTACTCTATCCAGAGCCGGACTCATATTCAGACTTTGGTACTAGATCGGGTGAGGTCCAGTCTCCAACCGTACACATCCTCTGTGGCAGTCGAGAGTGGCCCGATACTTTCCCAACCAATCCATGCCTAGGATCAGATCGTGATTCTGTAGGCGCAACACAATCAGATCTACAGGCAGATTTTTCTCCTGGATCATTACCGGGATATTATTCATGAGCCCTAGTGAGTGCATGATTTGCCCACCGGCCGCCCTCACTAGTCTCGAATTATCCCCAGAACAGAGGCAGAACAGACCCTTTCCGACCACCGGGCTCACAAAACTATGTGTAGCCCCTGTGTCGAAAAGTACGTGGGTTTCAACACCACCAATCATGAGGGTCCCTATAAGAGACCCACATCAGAATCCCCTAGCCACTCTAGGTTCCAGACCAAGCATTTTATTGAATGTAAACAGATAAATTCAGAAATTACCCGAGATCGAATCAAACGATCCAGAAGCACCGTCGTCTCGGGACAGCTCACACACCCTTGGTGTTGTGGTCGGCCTGCTCTGGGTCGACTTTCCCGTGTCTCCATGACCCTTCCCTTGTCCTCCTTGCCGCTTAGGGCATTCACTTTGGAAGTGTCCGCTTTGGCTGCAATGGAAAAAAGTCCAAGAGCCGCTGCCACTGGATTGGCCCTGAGTCCGGCTTGGTCGAGTGCAATCTCGGATGGAATGATCCAAGCTGCCACATCTCACACAAGCTCCCATGGCTTTCCAGCATTCACCTGGATGGTTCTTACCACACTTGGGACATTCAGGTCATCCACTAGAGGCCTTGCCTCCGTCAACCTGGTCCCACTTCCTCTTTCGGTCGTCAGTCTTACCCGTCGGGACAGACTGCGACTTCGTCTTAAGCTTGGCTTCTTCGGCCAAGTTAGACTCCAAAAGAGCTACACGTTCAACCAGCTCTCCGACGGTGCTGAAGGTGCAGATCGAACAGTGGGTTCTCAGCTCCGGCCTTAAGCCTCGAATGAACCGACGAACCTGGACTGTCTCGTCCTCAAGTTCCCTTCCAACAAACCGTCGGAGCCGGTTGAACTCCTCTTCGTACTCACGTACGGCCCTGTGGCCTTGGGTAAGGTCTAGGAATCTACCTTCCAGACGGTCCCAAGCCTCTGCAGGAAAGTATTTGCGGTTGAATTCATCTTCAAAATCCGCAAAACTTTGGAGACTTCCATTGGTGCGCTTGTTCACAGCCAGCCACCAATTATGCGCGTCCCCTTCCTGGAAGTGAACCGCGATGTCTCTCTTGTAATCCTCGGGACAACGAGTTGAGCTGAAGTTTCGGACTAGCCTACTCCTCCACTCGTCTGCCTCAATAGGATCGGTGCTTCCTGAGAAATTCTTCGTCCCTAGACGGGTGATGTGCTGAAGCAAACTCAAATAGTCCACCTTTTTCCCGGTCCTTTCTGGTGGATCAATCTCGATCACCTCGACCGTTTCCACAACTGGACCATTGGTGTTGGGGGCGGTCGTAGCCACATGCGTAGCTTGGCCAACCGAGGAGTTCACTAATGACGTGAACAGTTGGGCCATATCCGCCACCTGAGTCCCCATTACCTTCATGGCCTCTAACAAGTCCTCTTTGGACAGTGTTGCGGTTACATTGGCCGTACCATCGGCCACTTTCTCACGCTGGCCACTTCCTCATCACTCTCCTGATGTTCCTGACCATCCTTTTGCGTCCCTGTAAGGTTAGCCTGATCAGTTGGCAACACATCTTCAGCATTAGCCGCGGCCGGATCAGTTTGCAAACCGGACAGATTAGTTCCGTCCACGGCCACTTGGCTAGACTGACCGGCCATTCTCTTACTTCTTCGGGACTTTCCCGATTTGCTCTTTCCATCCTAAGGATTCAGACAATGTTAGTAGAAAACATACTAACCATAAACAGAACAAAACAATCCCTAGACTAAGCAATCAAACCTCACCGTGAGACCTAATCAGCTGGCTGCGTGTGTGTGTGTGTGGACTACATAACCCAACTATCCTAGAATCAAGCATGCTCTGATACCAACTTGTAAGACCCGTTGGATACGAATGCTTACTTATTATTTTCTTTGCTTGTCTGATTCATTCTAAGTCTTTTCTTTACTAAGTCATATTCGAATATGAGGTTCTTAAACAAAGGAATAGATTGCACAGCGGAATAATAATGTATAAACTTTGTATTACTTAGAAACATGAGATTCAATACACAACTTCTTAACAGTCTCATAGACAATCACTAGTTCATCCCTAGAATCATCTAACCACACGTTACACAGCCTCTCATTGACCGAGCCTTCATGGCTCCTTGGCTTGACCAGAACCATCCTTAGTTCCTGAAACCACAACCAGATAAGCATTAATCAAAACCGAGAATAGAACGGATTGATTCTACAATGCTTGGCTTGGTTCCTAGAACTTAGGTAAACCTCAGTCAACATAATCATAAAACGTATGAACCTACCTACCGTATCCTAAGTCATTCAACCAACCACCCCTTGACTTAGAATCAGATAGATAGTCCAGAATAGATAAACAGAACACACGAACAGATCCGGATCATCCCCAAAGACCAATCCGTCTAACCGGATAGAATCTAGGTGCGACCGGCCAATGGAGTCCGGCTCAATGGCCCAACGGACTCCCTTACCTGATCCGGCCTTAGGCCTGGATCCAATCGGCCGAGTAAGCCTCAAGCCTAATCCGGAAGGCTTAGCAACCGGTCAGACCTTGCGACTCTACCTTGTCTTAGATAAACCGTGACCTTGTCTTAACTAGACAAGCCATAAGCTGATCCATAAGGATCGGTCCTAACCTGTCCCGAAAGACACCGTTTGGAACATGTACCCTTTGGCCATTTGTGCCTCTTGGACACTCATGACTCTTGACAACTCGTGCCCTTTGGGTCATTTCCAACCGTTCGTCCTAACCGCCCAGTCTTGGTGCGATCATATCATCCCACTAACCGACCTGTGTCTAGGCTAGCAGTTTGATTATGTCCGGCCAAAGTCTAGGGACGTGTCCCTTGGACTCAGCCAACACAACCTTTCACGTTTTACCAGAGAGAAGAGAAACTAATTGAAACAGATAAGGAGAGCCGGATGGGGCTTAGGAACCGAGCAGAGCCGCGGTGCGGTCGCATGGACCGTCCGTTCGGTCTGATGGAGCCACGGCCCATCACATACCTTGTGAACCAAGTCTGTGGTTCTCCATGCTCTTCTCCTTGTCTTGATCTCCCATTCTTGACCGGAGTTAGTTCTCAAACGATCAGAGTCGCCGGAACACAACACCACCACAATCGGCCTTTCTCTTGGCCGAAACTCTCTCTTTCTCTCTTTCTTTCTCTCTACGTTTTTCTCTGAGTATTTTACTCTGGAATTGGATAATGAAATCGACCAGAGAGCCCCCATATTTATAGAAAACGAGGGGGTAAGTCTTGCCCCACGAACAGGCACGACTTGCTAGCGAATGGGCACCATCGGCCAAGGGTTGTCCCCTTTCGGCCACTTGCATCCCTTCGCCCTTTCTGATTGGGTTTGGGGTCGGTCACAAGCCCAACCCACGCCCCAGGCCTCCTGGACTTAGCCAACGGCCTTGTCCAAAGACCCAACAGCCCATGGCCTCATGGCCGGACCTCACAGCCCGCCACTGACCCGGACCCGGACCATCGGCCTAAAGCCCGGACAGTCCGTCTAGCTGAGATGAGCTGACTCTCAGCTGCCTCAGCTGAGTGAGCTAGTAGTCCAGCTAGTGGAGCTGACTTAGTAGGGACTGAGCTGGAGTGAACTGAACCTAGCTTCATTGAGCTGGCCGAGCTACTCGTTCACTTCGTCCAGTTACCGTCTTACTCGTCCTAGCTGTCTCTTAGCTTGTATAAGGTTAAGTCTAAGTTTCCTTATGTCCTTAACCTTCTTTCTCGACCATGGAACGCTTACCTTGATGTCCTAAGACTGGCTTGCACGTTTCCTCGAACCATGGCCGTCCCAACAATCGTCGCCAAAGCTAGGTCTCTACTCCGGATACACTCGAGAGAACCCACGGAAGCAGAAATTTTCGCCAAGCGAGCCTGAAACTCTGCGCAAAGAGCATCCGTGGCCTCTTGGATCCTGCAGCTCGCTAGCCCCGCATCACCCTCGATCTGACGCTGAAGCCGACGCACCTCCGAGGATTTGGCCTTCCTGGCCTTCCTGGCCTTCTTTTCCTTAAGCAAGGAACTTGCCGTCTTCCCAAGGTCCCTCTCGAGCCCTCCTATCGCGACCTCGAGCTTCGACACTTTCACGGAATCAGAGTCCTTGACAGCCGTCAGCATGGTCTCGGTTTCAGACCATCTGCCCTGAAGCTCCACCAACTCCCCGGAAAGGCGACTGGTCTCAGAACCACACTCGCTGATCATCCCATCGATCAACGATATGAACTGCGAACGGTGAAAATTCTTAAGACTAAGTCCGAGAAAGAATGCACATAAGATGATCGAGAATTCAAGCAAGAGACAAACCTTTCCGCGAAGTCCCGATGCTAGGCTCAATCCACCTTGCTGCGAAGTTTCCCCGTCACCACTCTTGGCAAGTTTCCTCTTCCGACTCTTAGGCTGAGCAACCGGAACAGCGCTAGGAGCGCGCAACGCCAGAACGATTTATTTCCTGGCTGGAGGAGGAGGTATAGAGTCAGCGGCTTTCTCCTTGTCCTCGACGAGGATCGGAGTCGTGGAAGATCCCGCAGGTAGGGCTTGCGGAGAGGAGCCTTGACCTCGGTCCCATGACCAGGGACAACGACCTGGGCAGAAGAAGACGGGAACTCGGAGCCATCTTGAGCCAGTTCTTTCTCGGCTTGGCAACGAACTAGTTTCTCTCGAAAGGAAAGATGACCGGCAACACAAGCCGGCGCTTCAGCCGGAGAAGCCAGAACCAGAGCCGGAGAAGTGGCCTCGCCCATCTCGACGTTGGAATCTCTCTTATCACCTTGGGAGGAAGACATGTTCAAAGGAAAGGTATGAAACTAGAGAGGTTTTTGAAGGAATGAAGAAGGGAAGGTGTGAAGAAAATGCATGACAAGAGCTCACTACTTATAGAAGTATGGGTTCGGAATACTGTCTCGATAACTTTTTTCCTCAGAGTTTAAAGTGTGAATTTCGTCCAATACGCTTAACCTTGTCAAAGTCATCTATCCGCCCGCTAGAGTCACAACTCTAACGGGCTAGGGGGCTAACTGTTGGGGTCAAAAACAGTTGTGACAAATTTAACATTCAGAACGTCCGAGGAAGAAAATAAGAATTTCTCCGATGAATACTTTTTGAAATAGATTCTTTCTTACAAAAAAGCTTTACGGAAGAAAGAATCGAGACGTCCGACGAAAGCTCAAAACAGGTCATTATGCAGCGACCAAACGTCCGACCCACTCGTAGCGACCGAGCCTGACCCAAGCTCGTTCGCTATGTAGTGACCGCGCATCTGTCTCGCTCGGTCGCTACGTAGCGACCAAGCTCAGCCAACCGAGCCCGAGGCAAGCTCGGTCGCAACATAGCGACCGAGCATCTGTCTCGCTCATTCGCTACGTAGCGACCGAGCATTCGTCTCACTCGGTCGCTACATAGCGACCGAGCCTGAGCCAAGCTCGATCGCTACGTAGTGACCGAGCCCGAGCCAAGCTCGGTTGCTACGTAGCAACCGAGATCGAGCCAAAGCTCGGTTGCTATGCAGCGACCAAATGTCCGTCCCGCTCGGTCGCTACGTAGCGACCGGGCTCGAGCCAAAGTTCGGTCGCTGTGTAGCGATCGAGCTCTTCCTAACATCGATACGACACCAATCCATGCATTCTCGTCAAACCTTCAAATGCTATCTCCCGAAGACCGTAGCAAGCTCAGTCCATGTTTTCCGCTATTCTAACTCATCGATCAAACTTCGCGGATTAGAAACCGCGGAAAGTTCGTTCTTTATCAAAAGAAATCGTAGTAAACGTGTCGAGTCGGAAGACGGCCCAAAGGGACCTAAAACACGACTCGAGGCCCATCCTACGATTTCTTAACCAAAAGCCCGTAAACCACAGCACGGTTTACACTTGGTCCACAAGGAAGGATAAATGTCAAGTTTCCGCAGATAAATACGGAAGTTTTGAAGATAATTGTGAAGATCGGGAAAAATGGAATATCTCCATTTTTATGCTATGACGGCTTAAGGGCAGAAGAGTAAAAGCGTAAACCGACCTTGGAGCTAGTATATAAGGAGTCCTAGGCGAGGAGCATGGGAGAGGATTTTTCAGAGAAAACATAGCACTTAGAGCAATTTAGGCAATTTTCCGTTTTTGTTATTTCGAGCTGCGACTCAATTAGGTTTAGCCGTCTTAGGGTTGCTAGAACTAGGAATCTCGCCGACAGCTCTCGAGCCCAGGCTTATACCTTGTTGTAAACGCTCATACGCAGATTCGGAATAAGATCTTCTTTGCTCTCTTTTTCGATTCCTTATTTTTATCATTGTTATTCTCGTGTTCTGATTGCTTGACGTGTGGTAATTAGCAGATATCCGGGTCCTCTGAGAAATTAGGGTTTTCCAAGTTTCCTTATTTAAACGGAAATCGACAGTGCAAATTTCGGTTCCCACAGTTCCCGTGGACTGTTCGGGTGATTTTGGCCCACGTGGGCTGTCTGTTCAGTACACACAGGACGTCTGTGGCTGTCCATCAGTACACATATCAGCACGCTGGCCCTTACCGTGGACTGTTTGGGTGATTTTAACCCACGTGGGTGTCTGCCAGCACACACAGGACATACGTGGGTGTCTGCCAGCACACACAGGACGTCCGTGGCTGTCCATGGCTGTCCGTCAGCACACACAGGACGTTCGTGGCTGTCCGTGTGTGTCCGAGTGTGTCCGTGTGTGTCCGTGTGTGTCCGTGTGTGTCCGTCAGCACACACAGGACGTCCATGGCTGTCCATCAATACACATATCAGCACGCTGGTCCTTGGACTCAGTACGCTGGCCCTTCCTGTGGACTGTTTGGGTGATTTTGGCCCACGTGGGCTGTCTGTTCAGTATAGATAGGACGTTCGTGGGTGTCCATCAGCACACAGGACGTCCATGTGTGTCCATCAGCACACACAGGACGTCCATGGCTGTCCATCAGTACACATATCAGCACGTTGGTCCTTGGAGTCAGCACGCTGACCCTTCCGGTGGACTGTTTGGGTGATTTTGGCCCACGTGGGCTGTCTGTTCAATACACACAGGACGTCCGTGGGTGTCTACCAGCACACATAGGACGTCTGTGGCTGTCCGTGTGTGTCCGTGTGTGTCCGTCTGCACACACAGGACGTCCGTGACTGTCCATCAGTACACATATCAGCACGCTGGTCCTTGGACTCAGCACGCTGGCCCTTCCCGTGGACTGTTCGGGTGATTTTGGCCCACGTGGCCTGTCTGTTCAGTACACACAGGACGTTCGTGGGTGTTCATCAGCACACACATGACGTCCGTGTGTGTTCGTCAGCACACACATGAAGTTCGTGGCTGTCTGTATGTGTCCGTGTGTGTCCGTCAGCACACACATGACATCCGTGGCTGTCCATCAGTACACATATCAGCACTTTGGCCTTGGACTCAGCACGCTGACCCTTCCTGTGGACTGTTCGGGTGATTTTGGTCCATGTGGGCTGTCTGTTCAGTACACACAGGACGTCCGTGGGTGTCCCCCAGCACACACAGGACGTCCCTGTGTGTCCGTGTTTGTCCGTCTGCACACAATGGACGTCCGTGGCTGTCCATCAGTACACATATCAGAATGCTGGTCCTTGGACTCAGCATGCTGGTCCTTGGACTTAGAACGCTGGCCCTTCCCGTGGACTGTTCGGGTGATTTTGGCCCACTTGGGCTGTCTGTTCAGTACACACTGGACGTCTGTGGGTGTTCGTCAGCGCACACAGGATGTATGTGGCTGTCCATCAGCGCACACAGGATGTCTGTGGCTGTCTGTGTGTGTCCGTGTGTATCTGTGTGTGTCCGTCAGCACACACATGACGTCCGTGGCTGTCCATCAGTACACATATCAGCACGCTGGTCCTTCCCGTGGACTGTTCGGGTGATTTTGGCCCACATGGGCTGTCTTTTCAGTACACACAGGACGTCCGTGGGTGTTCGTCAGCACACAAATGATGTCTGTGTGTGTCCGTCAGCACAGACAGGACGTCCATGGCTGTCTGTGTGTGTTCATGTGTGTCTTTCGGCGTAGACAAGACGTCCGTGTCTGTCCATCAGTACACATATCAGCACGTTGGTCCTTGGACTCAGCACGCTGACCCTTCCCGTTGACAGCTCGGGTGATTTTGGCCCATGTGGGCTGTCTAATCAGTACACACAAGACGTCCGTGGGTGTCCGCCAGTACACATATCAGCACGATTGTCCTTGGACTCAGCACGCTGACTCTTCCCGTGGACTGTTCGGGTAATTTTGGCCCACGTGGGCTGTCTGTTTAGTACAAACAGGACGTCCGTGGGTGTCCGTCAGCACACACAGGACGTCCGTGGGTGTCCGCCAGCACACATAGGACGTCTGTGGCTGTCCGTGTGGGTCCGTCTCAACACAGGACGTCTGTGGCTGTCCATCAGTACACATATCAGCACGCTGGTCCTTGGACTCAGCACGCTGGCCCTTACCGTGGACTGTTCGGGTGATTGTGGCCCACGTGGCCTGTCTGTTCAGTACACACAGGACGTCCATGGGTGTTCCTCAGCACACACAGGACGTCCGTGTGTGTCCCTCAGCACACACATGACGTTCGTGGCTGTCTGTATGTGTCCGTGTGTGTCCGTCATCACACACAGGACGTCCGTGGCTGTCCATCAGTACACATATCTATGATTTTTATAGAGATCTTTACTCTGATTGTATGTGTGTGTGTATAAACTCAAATAGAGAAAGATTAGAGCTTGTTCTAGGTAATTTAGAAAGAGGAATTAATGAGAGTGTATAAAAGACTTAGGAACAAAGATTAAGAGACTAGAGAGACTGAGAGAATAAGAGACTAGAGATTGGTGTTTAGATTCAAGAACAAGACTTAGTTTCATGAAGGAGAAGGGAAACCCCCTTACTCACTTAGAGCTTACAAATCGTCTCTGCCTCTTATTTCAATAGGACAGACTGTTTTCTACTAGGGTTTACAGTCAGATACATCACACATGTGAAGTCAAACAAGGAGGAGCCTTATTTTGAATTCTATGGACCATAAGCTTCACATGCTTGGCCAATAGGAAGCTTGGGCGTTCCTGGTCTTTACACAGGCTGTCATGAGCTGTCTTGTGGACTGAATAAGCCAATAGGAGTGAAGACCTTATCCATACACGGACAGCATCTCGCCTGATCCTTTCCAAGGCCATCCAAGATGCCATTTTGATCCCTTCTTCATGTATAAGGTCCAAATGAGTTTCTCCATGCCTTGTGACCCAAGTCATGACCAGACCATGCTGTACGGACTTCCTGGCCGTACACATTGTGCCCTAAGCTTGCACATTCCTCAACTATGCTTAAATGGTCGAGATGATAAGCTTTGGGACGCCCTGGTCCGTACGGTCCGTACGGCCGTCCGTACGGATCGCCCTAACTTTCTCATTAACCATTGCAGCCTAAACTCCTCCAATGTTCTCCCATGTCTGATTAGAACCCTTCTTGGACATTGCCCCAATCTTGTATCAGCTTCTCATCACTTCTGAAGCTTCATAGAACTCTTCTTAAGATCTTCAAGAGCTTGCCCCTATATGTACAAGCTTCATTCTTCTCTTCAGTTCAACAATATCAGCACGTTGGCCTTGGACTCAGAACGCTGACCCTTCCTGTGGACTGTTTGGGTGCTTTTGGCCCATGAGGGCTGTCTGTTCAGTAAACATAGGACGTCCGTGGGTGTCCCCCAGCACACGCAGGACGTCTGTGTGTGTTTGTCTGCACACACAGGACGTCTGTGGCTGTCCATCAGTACACATATCAGCATGCTGGTCCTTGGAATCAGCACGCTGGCCCTTCCCGTGGAATGTTCGGGTGATTTTGGCCCATGTTGGCTGTCTGTTCAATACACCCAGGACATCCGTGGCAGTCCGTCAGCACACACAGGACGTCCGTGGCTGTCCGTGTGTGTTCGTGTGGGTCTGTGTGTGTCCGTCAGCACACACAGGTCGTTCGTGGCTGTCCATCAGTACACATATCAGCACGCTGGTCCTTGGACTCAGCACGCTGGTCCTTCCCGTGGACTGTTCGGGTGATTTTAGCCCACGTGGGCTGTCTGTTCAGTACACACAGGACGTCCGTCGGTGTTCGTCAGCACACACATGACGTCCGTGTGTGTCCGTCAGCACACACAGGACGTCCCTGTGTGTCCGTATGTGTCTGTCAGCATACACAGGACGTCCGTGGCTGTCCGTGTGTGTCCGTGTGTGTCTGTCAGCATACACAGGACGTCCACGGCTGTCTATCAGTACACATATCAGCACGCTGGTCCTTGGACTCAGCACACTGACCCTTCTCGTGGACTGCTCGGGTGATTTTGGCCCACGTGGGCTGTCTATTCAGTACACACAGGACGTGGGTGTCCGCCAGTACACATATCAGCACGTTTGTCCTTGGACTCAGCACGCTGACCCTACCTGTGGACTGTTCGGGTGATTTTGGCCCACGTGGGCTGTCTGTTCAGTACACACAGGACGTCCTTGGGTTTCCGTCAGCACACACATGACGTCTGTGTGTGTCCTTCAGCACACGCAGGACGTTCGTGGCTGTCCATCAGTACACATATCAGCACGCTGGTCCTTGGACTCAGCACGCTGGTCCTTCCCGTGGACTGTTCGGGTGATTTTAGCCCACGTGGGCTGTCTGTTCAGTACACACAGGACGTCCGTCGGTGTTCGTCAGCACACACATGACGTCCGTGTGTGTCCGTCAGCACACACAGGACGTCCCTGTGTGTCCGTATGTGTCTGTCAGCATACACAGGACGTCCGTGGCTGTCCGTGTGTGTCCGTGTGTGTCTGTCAGCATACACAGGACGTCCACGGCTGTCTATCAGTACACATATCAGCACGCTGGTCCTTGGACTCAGCACACTGACCCTTCTCGTGGACTGCTCGGGTGATTTTGGCCCACGTGGGCTGTCTATTCAGTACACACAGGACGTGGGTGTCCGCCAGTACACATATCAGCACGTTTGTCCTTGGACTCAGCACGCTGACCCTACCTGTGGACTGTTCGGGTGATTTTGGCCCACGTGGGCTGTCTGTTCAGTACACACAGGACGTCCTTGGGTTTCCGTCAGCACACACATGACGTCTGTGTGTGTCCTTCAGCACACGCAGGACGTCCGTGTGTGTCCGTGTGTGTCTGTCAGCATACACAGGACGTCCATGGCTGTCCATCAGTACACATATCAGCACGTTGGTCCTTGGACTCAGCACGCTGACCCTTCCCGTGGACTGTTCGGGTGATTTTGGCCCACGTTGGCTGTCTGTTCAGTACACACAGGACGTCTGTGGGTGTCCGTCAGCACACATATCAGCATGTTGGTCCTTGGACTCAGCACGCTGACCCTTCCCGTGGACTGTTCGGGTGATTTTGGCCAACGTGGGCTGTCTGCTCAGTACACACAAGACGTTTGTGGCTGTCCGTCACCACACACATGACGTCTGTGGCTGTCCGTGTGTGTCCGTCAGCACACACAGGACGTTCGTGGCTGTCCATCAGTACAGATATCAGCACGCTGGTCCTTAAACTGAGCACGCTGGCCCTTCCCGTGGACTGTTCGGGTGATTTTGGCCCACGTGGGCTGTCTGTTCAGTACACACAGGACGTCCGTGGGTGTCCGTCAGCACACACATGATGTCTGTGTGTGTCCGTCAGCACACACAGGACATCCATGCCTATCAGTGTGTGTCCATCAGCACACACATGACGTCCGTGGCTGTCCATCAGTACACATATCAGAAAGTTGGTCCTTGAACTCAGCACGCTGACCCTTCCCATGGACTGCTCGGGTGATTTTGGCCCACGTGGGCTGTCTGTTCAGTACACACAGGACGTCCGTGGGTGTCCGCCAGCACACACAGGACGTCCGTTTGTGAACGTGTGTGTCCGTCTGCACACACAGGACGTCCGTGGCTGTCCATCAGTACACATATCAGCACGCTGGTCATTGGACTCAGCACGCAGGCCCTTCCCGTGAATTGTTCGGGTGATTTTGGGCCACGTGGGCTGTCTGTTCAGTACACACAGGACGTTAGTGGGTGTCCGTCAGCACACACAGGACGTCCGTGGCTGTCCATCAGTACACATATCAGAATGCTGGTCCTTGGACTCAGCATGCTGGTCCTTGGACTCAGCACGCTGGCCCTTCCCGTGGACTGTTCGGGTGATTTTGGCCCACTTGGGCTGTCTGTTCAGTACACACTGGACGTCTGTGGGTGTTCGGCAGCGCACACAAGATGTATGTGGCTGTCCATCAGCGCGCACAGGATGTCCGTGGCTGTCCGTGTGTGTCCGTGTGTATCTGTCTGTGTCCGTCAGCACACACATGACGTCCGTGGCTGTCCATCAGTACACATATCAGCACGCTGGTCCTTCCCGTGGACTGTTCGGGTGATTTTGGCCCACATGAGCTGTCTTTTCAGTACACACAGGACGTCTGTGGGTGTTCGTCAGCACACAAATGATGTCTGTGTGTGTCCTTCAGCACACACAGGACGTCCATGGCTGTCTGTGTGTGTTCATGTGTGTCTGTCGGCATACACAAGACGTCCGTGTCTGTCCATCAGTACACATATCAGCACGTTGGTCCTTGGACTCAGCACGCTGACCCTTCCCGTTGACTGCTCGGGTGATTTTGGCCCATGTGGGCTGTCTAATCAGTACACACAGGACGTCCGTGGGTGTCCGCCAGCACACGCAGGACGTCTGTGTGTGTTCGTCTGCACATACAGGACGTCTGTGGCTGTCCATCAGTACACATATCAGCATGCTGGTCCTTGGACTCAGCACGCTGGCCCTTCCCGTGGAATGTTCGGGTGATTTTGGCCCATGTTGGCTGTCTGTTCAGTACACCCAGGACATCCGTGGCAGTCCGTCAGCACACACAGGACGTCTGTGGCTGTCCGTGTGTGTCCGTGTGGGTCTGTGTGTGTCCGTCAGCACACACAGGTCATCCGTGGCTGTCCATCAGTACACATATCAGCACGCTGGTCCTTGGACTCAGCATGCTGGTCCTTCCCGTGGACTGTTCGGGTGATTTTAGCCCACGTGGGCTGTCTGTTCAGTACACACAGGACGTCCGTCACACACATGACGTCCGTGTGTGTCCGTCAGCACACACAGGACGTCCGTGTGTGTCCGTGTGTGTCTGTCAGCATACACAGGAAGTCCGTGGCTGTCCGTGTGTGTCCGTGTGTGTCTGTCAGCATACACAGGACGTCCACGGCTGTCCATCAGTACACATATCAGCACGCTGGTCCTTGGACTCAGCACGCTGACCCTTCTCGTGGACTGCTCGGGTGATTTTGTCCCACGTGGGCTGTCTATTCAGTACACACAGGACGTGGGTGTCCGCCAGTACACATATATCAGCACGTTTGTCCTTGGACTCAGCACGCTGACCCTTCCTGTGGACTGTTCGCGTGATTTTGGCCAACGTGGGCTGTCTGTTCAGTACACACAGGACGTCCTTGGGTTTCCGTCAGCACACACATGACGTCTGTGTGTGTCCTTCAGCACACGCAGGACGTCCGTGTGTGTCCGTGTGTGTTTGTCAGCATACACAGAACGTCCGTGGCTGTCCATCAGTACACATATCAGCACGTTGGTCCTTGGACTCAGCACGCTAACCCTTCCCGTGGACTGTTTGGGTGATTTTGGCCCACGTTGGCTGTCTGTTCAGTACACACAGGACGTCCGTGGGTGTTGTAGGCACAGGGGGGCTAACCCACGAATGGGTTGAATGGTGGAACCAAGGTTTAAACCTGAAAACAAAGAGAACCGATTTTTATGAGTTTTAGAGTTTTTATGATGCAAACAGAAACAAATATGAAAACAAATGAGATGATGATGATAATGATAATGAAACAAGATAAATAAACAAAGGATAGGATGGAATCAAGCTGCTGGATGTGTATCACTCTCAGCTTGATTAGAAGATGAACTGAAGTGGATTTGCGGAGGAAGGTTTGATTGAATCTCTCAATCTGATGGAATGATGGATCGAAGTGATTGACTCTCTCAATCTGTGTACTGAGCTTGTTTGATTTGCACAAACAAACTAGACTCACGAAATCAATAAGACAATAAAGAATCTCTCTTTGAATCCTAAAGACCGATATTTTATACAAAGAACAACTTTGATAAAACTGAATAAACTTTCTATTAACTTGGTGATTAAGGGTTGCTCTTTACAATGGACGTCTAGGAGCTTATATAAGGCTCAGAGACAAAGGTCCTAACGTTCTAAAACAAATAGAAAAGGAAACAAATCAACCAAAGTAACAAAATCGAAAACTAGCCGTTGGAGCCTTTTATGGGATTTTGGCTCCAAGTGAGAAACTTGATTCTTCTTGAACCTGGACGGTTTTAATGGATAAGAGAGATTCCTTGGGATCTTCCTGGGTGCTTGATAGGTTCTGATCTCGTGCCTGATCTGAAGAGAAAAGAGCTGTTGGACATTAATGTCGGTTTGCTCCAAATAAGGCAGGTTTGAGTAAATGAGGATCCTCCTGATCCAATGGTTGCTGGTGCATGGTATGAACTTTCAGAACTCCTCCTGGACTCCTAGAGTATCTCCTGATTGGTTGAAATGATCTCCTGGTCGCCAATGTCTGGTTTGAAGCTGATTGAACCGGTTAGCTTCCAATTGAGGCAAGTGTAGAACTGGTTTGACCGGTTTTGGAGATTAGATCATAACTTCATAATTCCGTGGCCATTTCTCGTGATCTTGGGCTTTCTGGAAAGATGATAAACTTATATTGACTCCTATGATGGGCTTTGCTTCAGGCCGCTCCTTCCTTGGGCTGTAATCACCTTCTAAAATCGGGTACTCGCAGATGGACGGGCTGGAAAACCTCTGACTTCTAAAATTCATAACTTCTGGCTCCGAGAATATTTTGGCTCGATTCCAATTGGACTGGACTCCTTCTTGAGTGTAGAATCCAATAAAATTGGTTTCATGTTGAAAGTCATTCTCGTTGTGGAGATATACGTCTTGGACTGAACTTTGGTCGCTGGTACCTCCTAGATGGCCGGTTTGGACGGTTTGGTGAGACTCTGGTTGAACCATGGATTTCGTGACCACAACATCCCCTCCCTCTTGACAAGGTTTCGACCTCGAAACTATGTAACCTTGGGATTGTTTTGGTTTGGGAATGGATTGTGTATCAGGTGGTTCTCCTTTGAGAAAATAGGAATGAATCACGCCTCTGCGCTGGACATGGTCATTTCTTATCTTCTGGAGTGGATGGTCCTTCAAATTTTTGGTGGCCACGTTTCTGATCATCTTTGGAGTTGATTCTCTTAGCATCAAAAGTATAGCCGGTGGGATTCCTTTAAAGCTTTCTTCTTTGTGACCTGAAAAATCCTCAACATTCTGGACAAAAGCAAGTGCATTATATCTGTCATGGAAATATTAAGAACATGCTGATCTAAAATGAATCTTACCATAGGCTTTGGAACTTGAACAATGGATTGTTCAGATTTCGGTTTCCACTTGTGAATGGGTTCATGGCTGAGCTTATGGTCTGTTTCTTTCTCTGGAACTTCAATAATCTTATAGCTTTCATTTGTTCTTCCTGTACCAAGAACACACACGTCAGTACTAGTATCCAAAGGTGGTGTTAGACACTTACCTTGGTGGGATACTTTTATGACCGGTTTTGCTTCTTTAAGCAACATGGACTGTATTGTGTCTTGAACCATCTTCTGGTCCATCACAGGTGTGGCGCCTGGTTGCTCCTCTCCTTTGAATTCATGCTCCTTAGTTCCTGTTACATCACCCTTTGACAAAGACAAGTGCATTACACAAGAACTTGGAACCAATAAATCAGATTGAATAAAACTATCACTTTTCATAGATAATTCTGTTTTCTCTTCTAGTGATGTTTCTATCAATGCTTTCTTAGTAGAACAAACTATAGCATAGTGTCCTTTCTTATGACATCTATAACATGTCTGATATTTCAAATCCTCAGAGTTAGAAGACTTACCTTGGCTGGATGGCTCTTCTTTATTTGGGTTTAAAATCTCCATGTCTCTTGGACTTAAATCATGGACAACTTTTGATCTCAACAAGGATTGGGTGATCGTGTCTTTCTGGACCTCAGGACCTGTCTTAACATCCTTGGACAATACAAGTGACTCATACCAGTGGGAGATGATTTATAAACAAATTTATCAAGTATAGGACTTACCTTGGCCTTCTCTTGAAAAATCGGTTTGTCTGAATTTTCTTTGGAACCATGAGTTAGATACCTCCTTGGGTATATCTTTTGGATCTTTGAACTTGTGAGTTCTGGTGAAAATTCATCCCTCATGACTTCCTTAAGATCTCTCCATGTTTTGATAGCTGGCTCCTTGTAAAACCATCTATCATCTTCTTCTTGTACCCACCATTTAAAGGCATTACCTCTTAGTTGATCAATGGCATAAGATAGTCTCTTTTCTTTCAGAATGTTGTTGTAGTGAAACCATTCATCAAGGTTCCTCTCCCAAAATAGGTAGCTTCTTCCTCCTGAAAATGTAAAGAGTTCAATTTTATCAGCAAAAGATTTATGATCAAACCGAGAATTAGCAACATGATGAGTATGGGTTTGAGAAGTTGGATGTTGATTGATCCTTGAAGGATCTGGTGGTTTGGGCTCGACATAGACAGCCTCTGGTGCGTCTCCAAATCTCCTTTCTCCTTGCTGTGGACGTTGGACTCGTGCCTTGTTTCTTTTCCTCAACTGAGCAATCCGATCATTGATCTCTTGCAAAGCTGTCAACTGTTGGTTCTGTTTGGCCATCTGACTTTGGCCGTGTGTTTTTCCTACCATGTCTTCCTGAAAACACTCTCAAAGATCAAGTGAAGGTATGGAAAGTTCTGGTCGAATCAAAATAAGAACCAAAAATGCAAGATAATTAAAATAAACCGAAAAAATTGCAATTATGAACCGAAATGAAATAAACTATGCTAAAATAATTTTTCTTTTGGTTTTCTCAATGTAAAAACGAAATGAATCAATATGGAATTACAATTTACACAAGTGAAAAGAAAATATGGAATGAAAACTAACACTGATTTTTTTTTTTTGATTTTCTTATGCAAGAAACAAATATGGAAATGCAGATTTTTTTTTTTTAAAATGAATGCACAAAATCTAAATATGGCAAGTGGAACTGGGGGAATGAATGCAAACAACTAGACAAGTATTTCAAAATAATTTCGTGGATCAAACTAGACAACTCCTTCTTCTTTAGTTTTCTTTTTTTAAGAACAACAATAACAATGCAAAAACTGTTTTTTTTTTTTTTATAAATGAAAACAAATGCAAACAAATATGAATGATGCAAGGATAGAGTGACCTGATTCAGGAGCTTCAGCTCTGATACCAAAATGTTGTAGGCACAGGGGGGCTAACCCACGAATGGGTTGAATGGTGGAACCAAGGTTTAAACCTGAAAACAAAGAGAACCGATTTTTATGAGTTTTAGAGTTTTTATGATGCAAACAGAAACAAATATGAAAACAAATGAGATGATGATGATAATGATAATGAAACAAGATAAATAAACAAAGGATAGGATGGAATCAAGCTGCTGGATGTGTATCACTCTCAGCTTGATTAGAAGATGAACTGAAGTGGATTTGCGGAGGAAGGTTTGATTGAATCTCTCAATCTGATGGAATGATGGATCGAAGTGATTGACTCTCTCAATCTGTGTACTGAGCTTGTTTGATTTGCACAAACAAACTAGACTCACGAAATCAATAAGACAACAAAGAATCTCTCTTTGAATCCTAAAGACCGATATTTTATACAAAGAACAACTTTGATAAAACTGAATAAACTTTCTATTAACTTGGTGATTAAGGGTTGCTCTTTACAATGGACGTCTAGGAGCTTATATAAGGCTCAGAGACAAAGGTCCTAACGTTCTAAAACAAATAGAAAAGGAAACAAATCAAGCAAAGTAACAAAATCGGAAACTAGCCGTTGGAGCCTTTTATGGGATTTTGGCTCCAAGTGAGAAACTTGATTCTTCTTGAACCTGGACGGTTTTAATGTATAAGAGAGCTTCCTTGGGACCTTCCTGGGTGCTTGATAGGTTCTGATCTCGTGCCTGATCTGAAGAGAAAAGAACTGTTGGACATTAATGTCGGTTTGCTCCAAATAAGGCAGGTTTGAGTAAATGAGGATCCTCCTGATCCAATGGTTGTTGGTGCATGGTATGAACTTGCAGAACTCCTCCTGGACTCCTAGAGTATCTCCTGATTGGTTGAAATGATCTCCTGGTCGCCAATGTCTGGTTTGAAGCTGATTGAACCGGTTAGCTTCCAATTGAGGCAAGTGTAGAACTGGTTTGACCGGTTTTGGAGATTGGATCATAACTTCATAATTCCGTGGCCATTTCTCGTGATCTTGGGCTTTCTGGAAAGATGATAAACTTATATTGACTCCTATGATGGGCTTTGCTTCAGGCCGCTCCTTCCTTGGGCTGTAATCACCTTCTAAAATCGGGTACTCGCAGATGGACGGGCTGGAAAACCTCTGATTTCTAAAATTCATAACTTCTGGCTCCGAGAATATTTTGGCTCGATTCCAATTGGACTGGACTCCTTCTTGAGTGTAGAATCCAATAAAATTGGTTTCATGTTGAAAGTCATTCTCGTTGTGGAGATATACGTCTTGGACTGAACTTTGGTCGCTGGTACCTCCTAGATGGCCGGTTTGGACGGTTTGGTGAGACTCTGGTTGAACCATGGATTTCGTGACCACAACAGTGGGTGTCCGTCAGCACACATATCAGCATGTTGGTCCTTGGACTCAGCACGCTGACCCTTCCCGTGGAGTGTTCGGGTGATTTTGGCCAACGTGGGCTGTATGCTCAGTACACACAAGACGTTTGTGGCTGTCCGTCACCACACACATGACGTCTGCGGCTGTCCATGTGTGTACGTCAGCACACACAGGACGTCCGTGGCTGTCCATCAGTACACATATCAGCACGCTGGTCCTTGGACTCAGCACACTGGCCCTTCCCGTGGACAGTGCGGGTGATTTTGGCCCACGTGGGCTGTCTATTCAGTATACACAGAACGTCCATGGGTGTCCGTCAACACAAAAAGGACGTCCGTGTGTGTCCGTCAGCACACACAGAACGTTCGTGGCCGTCTGTGTGTCCGTGTGTGTCCGTCAGCACACAAAGGATGTCTGTGGCTGTCCATCAGTACACATATCAGCACGTTGGTCCTTGGACTCAGCACGCTGACCCTTCCCATGGACTGCTCGGGTGATTTTGGCCCACGTGAGCTGTCTGTTCAGTACACACAGGACGTCCGTGGGTGTCCGCCAGCAGACACAGGACGTCCGTTTGTGAACGTGTGTGTACGTCTGCACACACAGGACGTCTGTGGCTGTCCATCAGTACATATATCAGCACGCTGGTCATTGGACTCAGCACGCTGGCCCTTCCCGTGAACTGTTCGGGTGATTTTGGGCCACGTGGGCTGTCTGTTCAGTACACACAGGAAGTCAGTGGGTGTCCGTCAGCACACACAGGACGTCCGTGTGTGTCTGTCAGCACACACAGAACGTCTGTGGCTGTCTGTGAGTGTCCATGTGTGTCTGTCAGCACACAAAGGACGTCTGTGGCTGTCCATCAGTACACATATCAGCACGTTGGTCCTTGGACTCAGCACGCTGACCCTTCCCGTGGACAGTTCGGGTGATTTTTGCCTTCGTAAGATGTCTGTTCAGTACACACAGGACGTCTGTGGCTGTCCGTCAGCACACACAGGACGTCCGTGGCTGTCCGTGTGTGTCCGTGTGTGTCCGTATGTGTCCGTCAGCACACACAAGACGTTCGTGGCTGTCCATCAGTACACATATCAGCACACTGTTCCTGGGACTCAGCACGCTGGCCCTTCCCGTGGACTGTTCGGGTGATTTTGGCCCACGTGGGCTGTCTGTTCAGTACACAAAACGTCCGTGGGTGTCTGTCAGCACACACATGACGTCTGTGTGTGTCCGTCAGCACACACAGGACGTCCGTGGCTGTCCGTGTGTGTCCGTCAGCACACACAGGACGTCTGTGGCTGTCCATGTGTGTCCGTTAGCACACACAGGACGTCCGTGGCTGTCCGTGTGTGTCCGTCAGCACACACAGGACGTCCATGGCTGTTCGTGTGTGTCCGTGTGTGTCTGTCAGCACACACCGGACGTCCATGTCTGTCCATCAGTACACATATCAGCACGTTGGTCCTTGGACTCAGCACGCTGACTCTGCCCGTGGACTATTCGGGTGATTTTAGCCCACGTGGGCTGTCTGTTCAGTACACACAGGATGTCCTTGGCTGTCTATGGCTGTCCGTCAGCACACACAGGACGTCCGTGGCTGTCCGTGTGTATCCGTCAGCACACACATGACATCCATGGCTATCCATCAGTACACATATCAGCACGTTGGTCCTTGGACTCAGCACGCTAGCCCTTCCCGTGGACTGTTTGGGTGATTTTGGCCCACGTGGCCTGTCTGTTCAGTACACACAGGACGTCCGTGGGTGTCCACCAGCACACACAGGACGTCCGTGGCTGTCTGTGGCTGTCCGTCAGCACACACAGGACGTCCGTGTCTGTCCGTGTATGTCCGTGTGTGTCCGTGTGTGTCTGTCAGCACACACATGACGTCCGTGGCTGTCCATCACTACACATATTAGCACGCTGGTCCTTGGTCTCAGCACGCTGGCCCTTCCCGTGGATTGTTTGGGTGATTTTGGCCCACGTGGGCTGTCTGTTCAGTAGACACAGGACGTCCGTGGGTGTCCATCAGCACACACAGGACGTCCGTGTGTGTCCGTCAGCACAGACAGGACGTTCGGGGCTGTCTGTGTGTGTCCGTGTGTGTCCGTGTGTCTCTGTCAGCACACACAGGACGTCCGTGGCTGTCCATCAGTACACATATCAGCACGTTGGCCTTGGACTCAACACGCCGACCCTTCCCGTAGACAGTTCGTATGATTTTGGTCCATGAGGGCAGTCTGTTCAGTACACACATGACGTCCGTGGCTGTCAGTCAGCACACACAGGACGTCTGTGGCTGTCCGTGTGTGTCTGTGTGTGGCCGTGTGTGGCCGTGTGTGTCCGTCAGCACACACAGAACGTCTGTGGCTGTCCATCAGTACACATATCAGCACGCTGGTCCTTGGACTCAGCACACAGGCCCTTCTCGTGGACAGTTCGGGTGATTTTGGCCCACGTGGGCTGTCTGTTCAGTATACACAGAACGTCCATGGGTGTCCGTCAGCACAAAAAGGACGTCCGTGTGTGTCTGTCAGCACACACATAACGTTCGTGGCTGTCTACGTGTGTCCGTGTGTGTCCGTCAGCACACAAAGGATGTCCGTGGCTGTCCATCAGTACACATATCAGAACGTTGGTCCTTGGACTCAGCACGCTGACCCTTCCCGTGGACTGTTCGGGTGATTTTGGCCCACGTGAGCTGTCCGTCAGCACACACAGGACGTCAGTGGCTGTGCGTGTGTGTCCGTGTGTTTCCGTCAGCACAAACAGGACATCCGTGGCTGTCCATCAGTACACATATCAGCACGCTGGCCCTTCCCGGGACTGTTCGGGTGATTTGGCCACGTGGCTGTCTGTTCAGTACACACATGACGTCCGTGGGTGTCCGTTAGCACACACAAGATGTCTGTGTGTGTCCGTCAGCACACACAGGACATCCATGCCTGTCCGTGTGTGTCCATCAGCACACACATGACGTCTGTGGCTGTCCATCAGTACACATATCAGAAAGTTGGTCCTTGAACTCAGCACGCTGACCCTTCCCATGGACTGCTCGGGTTATTTTGGCACACGTGGGCTGCCTGTTCAGTACACACAGGACGTCTGTGGGTGTCCGCCAGCACACACAAGACGTCCGTTTGTGAACTTGTGTGTCCGTCAGCACACACAGGACGTCCGTGGCTGTCCGTGTGTGTCCGTCAGCACACACAGGACGTCTGTGGCTGTCCATGTGTGTCCGTTAGCACACACAGGACGTCCGTGGCTGTCCGTGTGTGTCCGTCAGCACACACAAGGACGTCCATGGCTGTTCTGTGTGTCCGTGTGTGTCTGTCAGCAAAACACAGGACGTCCATGTCTGTCCATCAAGTACACATATCAGCACGTTGGTCCTTGGACTCAGCACGCTGACTCTTGCCCGTGGACTAGTCGGGGTGATTTTAGCCCACGTGGGCTGTCTGTTCAGTACACACAGGATGTCCTTGGCTGTCTATGGCTTCCGTCAGCACACACAGGACGTCCGTGGCGGTCCGTGTGGATCCGTCAGCACACACATGGACATCCGTGGCTATCCATCAGTACACATATCAGC
>NW_022609975.1:0-3445 GCF_000309985.2 Brassica rapa | reverse complement strand
TTTTTGATAAGTCGAAAACACCAAAAGTGCGGTAAGAAGTTTTCGATTTTTTTGGGAGTATACGAGTATACGTACCCACTCCCCCCCCCTTTTTAATGAGGGGGGACAGCTGATTTGCCTTTCGGCAACTGCCTACGTACTCCTTGCGGAGATCAAGCATCTCGTAGTTCAGTGATTGCGAGTTGGTTTGTTAGTGATAGTATTTTTTTGAGATGCATCGCATTCAGGTTCTAGGGATTTTATGCCCTGCATGTTGGCTATTTCGTAAGACCTGGTCGGACGACTTTTTCGATTTATAGGGACCTTCCCAGTTTGCTCCGAGTTTTCCCGCGTTTCGTTCAGCGGTGTTTTGGAAGACTTTGCGAAGACCAGATCTCCCTGATTGAACTACGGTTCGTACGTTGGATTATAGTATCTCGCAGCGGCTGCTGGTAGTTTGAATTCGGATGAGCGCTCGATCCCGGCGTTCGTTAATGAGGTCGAGATCGTCCAAGAGCATAGCATTGTTGAGTTCCTCTCGTTCGGGTAAGAACCGTCTTCGAACACCGGAAATTCTACTTCCGCGGGAATCATGCACTCCGCCCGTATACCAAGGCGAGGGAGTTTCCCCGTTGCTCGCCTTGGGTGGTACGGTGAGACCAGAGGACTCCCTCGAGTTCGTCGGCCCATCTACCTTTTTTGGCCTCCAAGCGTTTCTTCAGTCCGTCGAGAATGGTCTTGTTGATTGTTTCAGCCTGTCCGTTGCACTGCGGATATCTGGGAGTTGACTTGTTGAGTCGTATCTTCCACTTTTCGCAGAATGCTCGGTCGGGTGGAAAGAATTGAGACCCGTATCGTTACGATTTCGTAAGGAACTCCATGCCTGCAGATGATGTTTCTCCATACGAAATTCTCGACTTGACGTCTTTTATACTCGCGTACGAGTCCGCCTCTACCCATTTTGAGAGAAATCGGTAAGGACTAGAAGGAAACGCTTTTGCTTTGAGTTGTGCAGAGGTCCGACAATATCCATGGCCCAGCGCATAAAGGGATAAGGCGATGTGATGGAGGAAAGAACTTCGGCCGGTTGTCGGATAGTTGGCGCATGCCTTGGGCATTTTTCGCATTTTCGTGCGAATTTTTCGCAATCTCCGATCATTGTTGGCCAATAGTATCCGTGGCGTTTGATTTTCACGGCTAGTGATCTTCCGCCGGAATGGTTGCCCATGAGCCGGAATGTATTTCCTCCATTACTTTCCCCCCCTCCTTCACCGTTTCTCCTTCCCTTGTAGATTTCGCCGTCCACTGTTACGTAGCGTCGGCCTGTGTTTCGGATCTTGCGAGCTGACCATTTTTCGGCGGGCAGTTGCCGTCGATAATGTAGTCTCGAATCGTCTGAAGCCATGGGGTATCACAACCGTAAATCGGATTGCTCCGATGGTGGTGGTATCGTAATCTCTTCCTCCTCGTCGTCTTGACCCTCTATGAGATTGACAACGACTGGCGGTCCGATACTCGGATGTTCGATGAATTCGACCGGAATTACCTTTTGAGTCCTGGATCGGAACTTGATGCTAAGGCCGCGAGGGCGTCCGCCTGGACATTCTCGAACGGGGGATCCGGGTAAGGGCGAAACAGTCGAAGTCTTGAGCTAGACCTTGGACCAGTTTGAGGTACCGTCCATCCGTTCGTCTCTGGCTTCATATTCTCCGCTGAATTGACTGGCCACTAACTGGGAGTCGCAGTAAGCGTGGAGATTACGTATTTTTAAGCCGTGAGCCAAACGTAGACCTGCGATCAATGCTTCGTATTCGGGCCGTTGTTTGAGGCATGGATTCCAGTCTGAACGATTGTTCCAGGATCTCGCTCGTTGGAGATGTGAGACGGATCCCCGATACCCGATCCTTGCTTGATGAGGATCCTCGACGTGGAGGCCAGGTGGAATTGGTTCCTCGTTGGTTATTGCTCCCGTTGGAAGTTCGACCAAAAATTCCGAGAGCACTGTGGATTTTGCGCTCGTCCTTGGTCGGTATTCGATGTCATACGCGTCAACTCGACCGCCCACTTAGCAATCGGCCTGATTGACTTGGGCTATGCAAAATCGTCCGTAAGGGAAAAGTCGTGAGGATAACAATCGTGTGGGATTGGAAATATGGTCGTAGTTTTCGGGCCGATGTTACGACCGCGCATGCCAATTTTCCATCAACGGATACCTAGATTCGGATCCAACAAGGTTTTTTTATGTAAAAAATAGGTTTCTGCTCCCCGCGTTCTTCCCTGATCAGGACCCTCCGCTTACGGCTGTTCCGATACCGCGATGTACAAGAATAAAGGCTCCCTTCCACGGTTTTGCGAGAACTGGAGGAGTAGCTAAATAACGCTTCAGCTGTTGGAAGGCGTTTTCGCACTCTTCCGGCCATCGAATTTTTTATTTCCTCGCAGGACGTCGTAGAAGGGCAGGCACTTATCTGTTGATCGTGAGATAAATCGGTTTAGTGCTGCGATTCTGCCGGTCAGTCTTTGGACTTCCCGTTTATTCTTCGGCGAAGCCATCTCGATTAGAGCGTTGATCTGTTTTGGATTTGCTTCGATACCGCGGTTGGTGACCAAGTAGCCGAGGAATTCTCCTGATGCCACGGCGAATCTACATTTCGTCGGGTGAGCTTCATGTTATGGGAGTTTTAGTTGTGCGAAGCATTCTTCGAGATGGTGACACGTGATCCCTTGCTTTGAGGGATTTGACAGCATGTCGTCGATAAAACTTCCATCGTTTTTCCGAGTTGTTTGGAGAACATTCGTTACGAGTCGTTGGTAAGTTGCTCCAGCGTTTTTGAGGCCGAAGGGCATTACCTCATAGCAATAGGTTCGCGATCGGTAATGAACGCAGTCTTCTCAATCGTCGGGATTCATCCTAATTTGATTATAGCCTGAAAAGCGTCCATGAAGGATAGGAGTTCGTTGCCCGCCGTTGCTTCTACCATCGATCGATATGTGGTAGAGGGAAGCTATCCTTTGGACATGCATTGTTTAGGTCGGTAAAATCTACGCAAAACTCGCCACTTCCCGTTTTTCTTTTTGACTACTACGGGGTTGGCGAGCCAGTCCGGGTATCTACTTCCGTTATCGACCCAACTTTAAGCAGTTTTTCGACCTCATCGTTTACTGCGGTAGCACGTTCGGGTCCCAGCTTCCGTCTTTTCTGTTTGACGGGTTTGAATGTTGGGTCGATGTTCAGCTCGTGACATGTTATGTTAATGTCATTCCTGGCATATCTTCCGCAGCCCACGCGAAGTATTAAGGTTCTTTTTAACAGGTTATGAGTTCTGTCTTTAAAGCTCGTGGAGATTGGCTCCGATCTCACGCAGCGTTCTGGGAAGGCTTCGTCGAGACAGATCGTTACCACGGGTTCACAAGTTGGCTCGCTTTTCATCTAGGGCTGCGAAGATACGAGATTGCCAGAAGAATT
>NW_022609974.1:0-24183 GCF_000309985.2 Brassica rapa | reverse complement strand
GTAGAAGGAAAACAAAGCGATGGGTTTTGACTTTTGAGTTGAGAGAGACTTGTGAGAGTAGCAAATAAACATACAAATACAATAAATCTACAATGGCCCCACATTACGCTCTTCGTCGTGATAAACATTCATACCTTACTCTTTATCAGTTGTATCTGAAGTTGTGAACCAGCGCTTTGACAAATAAACGTGATTTATTAATCATGCTCTGGTGTAAAAGGAAGTAATTAATATCCATTTCCCTATTCATCAGTTTTTTTCAATATAACCATGATCAAGGATTACATGATTGAAAATCATTCACTTATACACTCATACTAATTAACCCTGATCGATGAAACCTCTAGTGTTAGTGTTTTGACTTAAGCGCCGCTGATATATCTGAGAATGATGATACCTGAAGAAAATATACGCCTACATATTTATTAGGAACTGGTCCGGGTTAACACTCTATATATGATTACGGTAACTACGTTTTTAGCCAAATTTCTGTTGGGTTTTAATTACTTTAGTCACATGTTTTCCCCTTTAGAGTATAGTCGATGTTGTTTTAACCCATCAAATGGTGATGTTGATGCAAACATAATCTTTGGGTTTCTCCTTCCACTGTTTAGTTGTTTGTTATGTAAAAATTCTTTTCCCAAAAGGTCTCGAGTTTGATTCATTTTTTGCAACAAAACTAATGTTAGAAGGAAGTAACCTAAAGGTTTGAAACTGGTGTTGAGGTAGAAATTCTTATTATGATTTCACTCTCTTAAAGTTTTTGTTCCAACATGAGTGTCTGTAGCAGCGCGTAACCGTTTTGGGTTGTGACAGCCTGTGCTTGACCAGCTGGCTTGTCCTCTCCCCTTTGCTTTACTTTTCCGTTCATCGCTTTAGTCTTATCCTCACTTGTGTTTTGTCTTGTGCAGGAAGAAGACCGTTAACTGAGGAGCAAAGCTCTGCGTTTTGTTTAAATCCGTATTGGGCTTTGCAGAAGTTGGGCTTGACCCATTTGTGATAATACTGGGTAGAAGAGAATTAGGGAAAATGATAGGCGAAGTGGCTGCAACCACATGGCTAGCAATGGAGTCCATCTCAATAGCTTTGATAGTAACTACATGGGATTTACTGACATCTTGGAAACAATGTTTAATCTCGTGTTCAACCTAACCATATCTACTGCATTTAGAACGTAACCAAGCGTATTCCACATCAATCATGGAAAGAAAACCATTTTCATCACGAGCGGCAATTCTCGAAGGAAAAGCTTTGCTCATTGTTACTCATTGTTAATGCTTCAAACAAAATTTAGCACAAGAAGAAACTTAATGTTGATTACTTGCAACTTTGGCTCTGAGGATCATCAAGGGAAAACATAAATTGCATCAGTCTGATAATAGTCCCAACGCCATAAAACCACTGTGATTATCATAGTCAGATGTAGGAGATACAAAATAGACACGGAGATTGACTAGAAGATTGAGATCGTGAAAACACGCCATTACCTTCAAATTCACTAATGGGAGAGAGACAACTTAAATCAACAGGATCAATATAAAAGAAGATTGTGATTTCATTAGCGAACATTTCTTTATAGTGTGCTTTACTTACTACTACCAAAGTTACAAAAAGGAGAGGGACAAAACACTGCGTTTCCAAAGACTAGATTTCTTGGGACGAGGTGGTCTGAAAGCAAAGTTGATGCCAAACATGTCGGAGGAAGTCAAGTTCATGTCGACGAATCCATGGAGCTTACCAACGAGGGAGGCACTCTCTCGGACATGACCCATGTCTTTGTAATCAGACCAGAGTCTGTGCGCCAGCTGGACCCGCCGGTGCCTTGTGTTCAGCGCAACTCCCCATCTCAAGAACAAGTTCTCTCTCTCTTCCTTGGATAGTTTCCTCTGCATCAACTTGCTCAGCTTAAACCTCTCTCTAGTCAACGCCTTCGTGCTGCTTGTTTGTTTCCCACACAATACATAATTAAATATATTAGTACTAAACCAAAAAAAAAGAAGAGATATATATAAAAAATAAAATGTGGAATGGAATTTAAACCTGGACACTAGGCTCAGATCGTCGCTGGCTTTGCTATTATGGGCGATGTACTTGAGTCTACGGAGTTCGACCTCCAAGTACAAGCAGTCTTTCTGATCCCCTCTGAACAATAGGAAGAAGTAGCTTCTGTGGGCCATGGAGACGTTACACGTGTGCCATAACTCTATGATCTCCCGCTGTAGCCTCTTGAACTCTTCCGGCCAATTCAAAGGCGTGTCTAGGTAGTCTTGTATTGGGTCCAATGCAGCGTCTTTGAAACTCTTTGTCGAACTCAACCCCAAGAACAACTTCTGTTCTATTTCCTCCATCTGTTAACACGTCGACACGCAAAACGAAAAAATCATTATTGTTTTTTTTTTTTCTGGTTGGAACCAAATATAAGCAAAGAAAAAAAAAAAAACTAACCGAGCGATGAATGATTCGCTTGTCTTTCTGAGCAGCAGTCTCCTCAGTTTTCTCCTGGCTTGTAGAAGGGCTGCCACTCGTCTGAAGCTCAAACGCAGAAACATCAGAGGGGCGGGACAGAGATTCATTTGGTGATGACGACATTTCGTTGTGTGAAGAAGCAGTAGCATGCGCAGTTTGAGTGTCGCTAAAGCTTCTCTCGATCCAAGTTGTTGGCATGCTCCTCCCGCTGAACTCATCCTGCAGCAACCTCTCATTCTTGATGTCGCGCATCTCAGCTGCTTTGGCGAATCCTTTGTCGTACCAACTTGGCGGTGTGTCAGCATCAGCATCTTTCTCAAACCAAGATGGGGAAGCGCTCGACAACACGCATGCTCTACAGCTCCGGCTTCTAGTCAGTTTCATGCCTCTGACCGGTTGTGATTCTCTCTCCGTAAGCCAAGAGAATGGCTTTTCAGGAGAGGGAGTGATGAATACTGGAGGCGTCGGGTTGCTACTACTAAGGCTTGTAACAAACTCATCAGGAGATGATTTGAAATCACAGCATGGAGGAGGGGTTTTGATGAGTTCGCTTTCTTGTTTTGGTTGAGTAGAGGAATTACTCACTTCCTTTACTCTTTCTTCTTCTTCTACTTCCTTTTCATCTTCAATTGGTGGTTGTATGTTCTTTGGCTCCGTTACACATACTGGTTCTTCTTCCTCTTCTTCCTCTTCTTCAGCTTTAGTGGATAGTTGTAGGCTCTTTGGCTCCGTCACACATACTGGTTCTTCTGCATTAACAACGTCAAATCTATCTGGACTGCTCTGCGGAATATTTTCCTGTGGATGTCTAGTGACATCTGACATAATATCTGTTTCTATGCATCGAACTTCCCTGCAGTCATCCTCAGAATTTCCATCAGTCTCTCTACCCATTTCATCAACCTCTTCCTCCTCAGCTGGAGAAGGAAAAATAACTAATGTTGACGAGACATTCCTCGGAACATGAGGTTGAGCTTCAGTTTCTTCTGTGTGAACTTGGGATTGGTCTTTAGTTTCTTCCCCGTGTGGAGTTACAAAGGCATGCTGATGAAATGGACTACTTGACCCAGAATCTATCCTGAAATCTGAAAGCTGGAAGACGTTGTCGTCGTAACTGTATTCAGATGATCGTGGAGACAAGCTGGAACGGTGAGCTGATATAGGGCTTAATGGTGTTGTATTCTCAGAGTCCCATGTACTGCGCACCCTCAGCTTCGGGTATTGATGTTCCACCAGCACCACCTGTGCAGCAGACAGGAAACAAAATTTTAATAAGTTGGAAAGTAAAGTGGATTTAAGTAAAGATTAAACATACATTTACCTCTGTAGATAGTGTCTCTTTTGGTCCTTGTTTTCCTTCTCCAACCATTCGTCGAAGATCCTCAATCTCGCAACGAGCTTGCTTTAGCTCTTGTGCTAGTTGGAATACCTCTTTCTTGAGCTGCAATAAATGGAACAGTTCACAACTCAAATCTTCAGAAAAACTACAGAGTGATTGGAATGTGAACATGAGCTATTAATATTATCGTAATAGGGTGATTGGTGGAGCTTTGTCTCGTTACCTTTTCAACCTCGAGGTCCTTCTCCGTCAGTAATGCAGTTGTTGTGTCAGAGGCAACCGAAGGCTGACCAGGGCTTCTCAACTCACTTTCCAGTTTAGCCAACTCCCTCTGCAAGTGTTTCACTAAAGCCTTATCAGACATGACGACATTGACTTGTGCATTCGTTGTCACCTCCTTTGCACAGCTCGCGAATAGAAGCGTGTTTCTTGATTGCTCAACATGGATTCTTGCAGGACTCATGGTACATATTATGGCGGTTCTGGCATTTCCTCCCAAGGAAGACTGAAGTATGCGCGTCAGTTTTGAATCTCTGAATGGAATGTGACCAGTTTTTCCTTTACTGCATGAATATTAGCCATATAATAATTAGTGATTGCAAAAAGAAAAAAAATAAAGAGAATCGTTATGGAAGAAGCTAAGTGTGCTCAGAAGCCAACCTTAGCTTACGGATGACAGTTCCCAGCGTTAACAAACTTCGGTTTATATGACAACCTTCTTTCAACCTTGTGCCGGCTGATAATGACTGAGATGCACGTTCACTTCCAGCAAGATCAATAAAGTTCTGCAGGACCAAGTAATTACTCTATAGATCCTTTTCAACAACATTTTTTTAGCAGACAATGTGATGGAGAGTTTACCACTGTTGCTGTTAGTGTACTAAATTTATCGTTAGTGAAAAATTCACGAGCCGTGCTTTCAACTGTCTGTAAGAAAGTAGTAGAAGAACTAAGATATAAAGCTCACAAAGAAATGCAGCGTTTAAACCATAAAAATATAAATCAAGGAGATGCCTAACCAATCTCAAAATCTGATGAGACCGGGAGCTAACTTCATTCAGAGCTGTCTCTCCAATTTGCCGCTGAGCTGAAAATGATTAAATGACCATGAAAATTATTACAAAACATAACTAATTAGAAAATTTAGATATACCGGATTTAGACTGTCTTTTACCTTCGCAAACAGAAAGGAGCTCCTTGAAATGATTCCAGTCTCGCAGAGTTTCCTCTGTGAGTTTCTCAACAACTGTCCCTTTCTGTCAGAAGGAAAATGAACTTCGTATGAGAGATTACCAAACAAAACAAAAAAGAATGAAAATATTATATTTACCTCAGGATCATCTAGAAGTCTGAGCGGACTACTATCTGTACTTAAGAGATCTCGCACAGACTCATTATAGATCTCCATGGCGGAGAACTTTAGAATGAATTCTCTTTCCTTGTGCTGCTTACAGTAAGCAGATAAATTAACTACCACACGGAAACAAATATAGAATCGGCTGGTAAGAGATATGAGGATGCTTGTTCTCTTAAATTACCTTGTCAATGTAGTCATATATATCAACCAAAGTGCAGTGAGTAATTCCACTCATGGTGTATGTCTTTCCACTGCTTGTTTGCCCGTACGCAAAGACGCTAGCTGAAAACCAAGTGAAATATAAAGTAAGAGAAGAATAAAAAAGAAAACGTGAGGAAGAGTGAAATGCAGAGATGTCAAACCATTAACGCCACTGACAACAGAGAAAGCTACTTCCTTGGCCCCTTGGTCATAGACTTGCCTGGTACAACACTCAGGGCCGAACACTCTGTCTAGAGGCAGGCAGAGAATAATAATAATAATAAGAGAGAAAGAAGGAAGGAAGGAAGAGGGTTTGAATTGATGAAGAAAGGAAGGGAAATAAAAAAAGAATGTAATACCAAAAGAGTAAGCAGAAGGATACATGGAACGGTCAGAGATAGAGAGATGGCTCCTGTACATGATGGTTGTAGAGTTGATGCACTCCCAGTCAGGGGAATTATTCCTCAACATTTCCTTGTCATTTAAAGGTCGCAGACGAACAGAAACAGAAATCTTTTCTTCACAGCCGCCGCCGCCGCCGCCGCTTGGTCCTTGCATCTGATCCGCTTCCGTAGTCATCATCATACCTCCAGAGTAGAAAAAATGAGAATGAAAACATTATATAATGGAGGCAAAGTGTAATAATAAGTCAATAATTGAGTCCAATCAATCATCTGGTCAAATTCCATGCCGGTAACAACCATGTGTGTCTCTTTCTCTACCAAACTAATAATGATACTAAAAGTAATATGTTACAGAGCAAGATCAGAAAACGGAGATTCTTGAGTCTGGACTATGGAGACAGAGACAAAAACAAGATTCATATTATAACTATTCCAGGATAGGTTTTGCGGAGGTTTGTATAAATGGTCCCCCTAAGATGTATATATTTTATTGAATACAAAAGAAACAAAAATGAGATGCTTATGAATGGAATCAAATTTACCTAAGGAAGGAGGCCTTAAGATGATGATGACACAGCCGCTTCTGTAGAATGTTCGACCTGCCTCAACGCTAACTCCATGTGCAGTGAGGACGACCCGAATCTTTTGTTTTAAATTTCACAAATTACTTACACATACATACACCTGCCTCCAAACAAAATAAAATTCCAATAAACAATATTCAGCAAACATGGAGTCGAAAATTAAAACAATGCCTCCTACACGTAACACGCATTAGATGAATTTCTTCTTCTTACCTCGTCTACCCTCCGAGAAGATAAAGATAACCAAAGGCAGCTCCGAGAAGAGAATCTGAATGAAGAAGAAGAAGAAGATCCAGATATTCTATGACTCTCTCTCCCTCTCTGGATTAATCGGATTCGCACAGCTGTGATCGTTAATGGCGTTTTTCTGCAATCTGGCAAACTCCTCCTCTCTTTTTATTATTAGCCTTTCACTTTACAAACTGCCGCGCTAAACTAAGAACATTTTTTTCACTTTATTACCCTTTTACCCCTCTCAGTTTTTTTTTTATTCTTTCTTTTGTTATTCCGAAACTAACAAAAATGGTTTTGTTACTCTATTCATCTCCGCTTCACCTAATTATCGATGTTAAGTCACAATCGCTGATTAAACTTGTAAATGCTAATTGCTAATTCCGCAAGCAATGCTTCATGCTTTCTACCAACAAACACTTTTTCCTAACCTTGTTTTAAGTTTCGTTAACGAGTTTTCGATCGTTATTCATATAAATTTATGTATAAATAATAAAATAAACACAGCACATGGTAGTTGCAGACCCGCTGCTGTCCATTTTAGTGACTACCTTTAAATAACGTATTTCGCTAAAAGCCAATGCATGTGCAGTGTTTATTTTTTCTTACTTACACCCTAAGTTCGTTGCCATTTATATACCTTATAATGTAAAAATAATGAGTTTTTCATGATTGTTTTCCAGATTGACATTTACACAGTGAAGCAGATTAAGATATAATCACAGATTAAAAAGTATAATCACCCACTAGCCGTTTCTTTTATTTATTTATTTCTGCATGCGTACTTCTCACACTCTTGTTGAAACATAGTAGAAATAAAAATGCAGAAACATAAGCTGAAATCCATGTACGGTTGACTTATTATTATCAACCAAAACTTGGGATTAACAGGAAGCACATGCTGGTTCGTAGATAAATACTAGTATAATACTAATAGCGTGGTCGGTAGTTGAAGTATTGAAGAGACTAGTGTTTTTTTGTAGTATTATATATCGTTTTCTATAGCTAATTAAAAACAATATTTAATATCTGATATAGTAAATGTATGATGGGCACTTTATATATTTGGTTCAATAATTCCGTGCTATAGATATTAATTTGAAAGGTGATATAGAAATGAAATAAATGAAAGGGGACATGCACATGATGTGGAAATGGACAAAAACCATACCGACTCACAATTATGAGATATCACATGATGATGCGGACAAGTCAACGCTTCTTATATCTAGGCCTTACGTCACAAATAGGCTGGGCTTAGCCCAGAAGACCATGTTTAAAAATACAAGCCCAGAACAATTAACAAATTCAGAAAATAAGTTTTTCTTTGTTTTGTTTATTCTAAACAGGCCCGTCTCTTTACTTTTTGAGGTTTCATGCGAGCTGTAATCATCTAACAACACACGAAATATTTTGCAAAAAAAACCATGTGCAAAAACACGTCTTGCACTTACCTAGAAACGGACTTAATTCTAAAGGAGGATGGTTGGCAAGTTTCGCAGCCATCTTCAGCGATCTGTCAAAATCTGCGGGAGCTGCGAATTCAATGTTGGCTTTCGTGCAGCCATATTGTCCAACAAGATTGTCATCTTCTCCAAGTCCTACTGTCCGTATTTTTCAGTCCCTTTGAATCTGAATTTAATTGAAGAGTAATCCGTGTAAAGGTGTGATTTTGTTCAGAGTCGTGCTTATAGCCTTTAAAAAAAAAAGGCATTTAACCTTTTTTTTTTTGGTCAAAAAGGCATTTAACTAGGACCCCTAATTTTGTAAAAATTCCAGAGACCCTAATTACAAAAAAATTTTTTACATAGTACTTAAAATATTCTCTTAATAACATTTTTATATTTATTTGATTCAGAATTTAACTTCTGTTTAAAATAACTATCAATATCTCTATATTTTAAATAAAATAATAAAGATTCTACTTCTAAAAATTGCAAATATTTAATCCACATTTGTCTTCTTTTATATACTATGAGTTAATTTTATTTTATATATTTATGGAAATTTGGTAAAAAAATATGAAATTTCGAATATATAGTTTATTATATTTAATTTAAATGCTAAGATTTTTGTTTTTTTAACGGATACCAACATTTCAATCCCAAATTTGTATCTTTGTTATTAACTTACAAATTCATATTTTTTATCATGATTTTAATTTTTTTAGTTTATAACATTTTTATGAAGAAGAATCAGAAACGTTGATGTAATAAATTCAAAAAAAACTCAGTGTTATATATATATATATATATATATATACATATTTCAAATGTTTATATGATTCAAATTTAAATAAAACTATTATTAACAATATCATGTAAAATATATATTTTTAACTCGTCTCAGGCCTCCAAAAATCTTCGCACAGCACTGATTTTGTTTGGTACATTGCATATCTATTGCTTTCGCTCGAAACGAATTTGACTAAAAGGTTGATTGTTTGTAGTTTTTGGATTAGTTTTTGGTTTTTGTTTTTCCAAAAACCATTTAGCAACCAATCAAAATTTTAAAAGAATAGATTCCCTAAAATGTAGGAAAATTAGTTTTTGCAAATAACTGTTTTCTTAACACAAAAACCAAAAGCCAAGTTTTCATAGTTTTTTTCTTATCTTACGGTGGGTTTCCAATTTTTTTTAAATTGCTTTTATTTTATTTATATTTTAATATAAGAAAAAATAAAAAATGATAATTACTGTAATCAAAAAAGGTTTAGTAAGATTCATTTTCTTACTATTGGTACTATTTATTAAAATTCGTGATATATATTCTTGTATTAATTTTTTTAAACAAGAAATAAACTTCTAAAATAATTTTTTTTAATATCAGACCAAAAAATCATTAATCCAATTTTTGAGAAACCAGAAGGATAATAAAGTTTTAAATTCCGAATTCAAAATATATTTATAATTTTATACAGTACTTTCCTGAACTTATAAAAGTACATTTAAATTTTATTTAGTATATTTAAATAAACTAGCTATTGATATTTTTATTTATAATAATATGTGATTTATAAAATATTTTAAAAATACAACTATTTTTTTTAACTTTTTAATTATGTATTTTCATTTTTGAACTGCAGTAATTATGTTGTCATATATATATATCAGAATGGGGGAATTTTACTTCTACACTTTCTTTGGTACCACATTTCAAGTATACCACTAGTATGAAGACATTTTCACAAATACACTTTTCATTAATGACCAAAAGACCATACTAGCCCTAACCTTATCTCTCTCTCGCGATCCTCTTTTCTTTCTCTCTCTCTCGCGATCTTTTTTCTTCCTCTCTGCCTCCGATTCACCGGAGATCCACCATCTCTCTCTCATTCCACCGGTTCTCTGCGGTTCACTCTGCGGTTCACTCTGTCGACTCCTACTTCTGTACAAGATTCCCAACTGGTATGCATCTAATTTCTCCTTTTTTTGTTTGTGTCGATTAATTTTGCGAAATTTCGATTTTGTGGTTACTATAGTCGAAAATCAAACAAGATTGCTTTAGACTTCTAATCTGTACATGTCGATCTAAGATAAACAATTCTGATTGTGAAAACATTGAGTTTTGACAACTTAAGACCCTTTATAACCCTTTGTAAATCTGAGTTATTTTGTAATGTAATTGATATGTTCAGTTCCTGAGAAGCTGTGTTCAAGCTTATATGAGAGCCACAATCCTGCCAGCACACATTTGCTTTAATTGTTGGTGAATGGTCGATTCACAATAAGAAAGTTGGCAGAATCTGAAAGTTTTGTTTTTGGTTCTGCGTTTCTTAACAGTTGTGACTTACGTGTCTGTCTAGTACTCAATGTAGCTCAATATGTTAATTATTTACTCTAATCTCTTGCTTGTTTCTTGACCATAATACAACAAACAGAGCGGTAGAATCCAATGAGATGTGGAAGACTCAGGAGCAAGAAAACGAAAGGCTCAAAATAAAATCAAGAGAGGAAAGCAGCAACAGCAGTAGCCAAATGAAGTGGAGTAGTAGTTTCTCGAAAAGGAGTTTGGATAAGAAATGTAGCTCCATTAACGAGGAGAGAAAGATCACTCATCAATCATCATTGGACAAAAGATTGTACTTGGATGATGATGATGAAGGTTTAGGAGATGATGAGAATTGAGTCTTTTCTCCAATCACGGTATATATGTCTATTTGCTATAGCTTCTGTTACCTTTAGCTTCCTTCATCTTCTGAGTCTCTTTGTAAATGACAGGAACAAACGTGGGAGAGGCTCTGTTGGTCCTAGGATGGATGAAAATGTCCCTTATCTTCCCACCGAGAAGGTTGATCAATTGCAAAGTTCTGATACAAGGGAAAGGAAGGTAGTCTTGCTGCAGCTTGGGCTCTAGCTAATCTATATTATCTTGCATGTTAGAAAGCTCTTATAAGGGTTTATAAAACTATTTATAAGAACTTATAAATCATTTTTAAGGTTTTAAAAATATATTTATAAAAGTTTATGAATCTGTATATAAGGTTTGTAAAAATATTATAAGAGTTTAATAATCTTCATAACACAATTTATAAGAGTTAATAAATCTTTTTAAGAGTTTATAAATCTTTACAAACATTTAGAAGTAAAATATTCATAAAGCTATTATAAGTGTCTATAATTCTAATATAAATGTTTGTAAATTATTTATAGTAAATAAAAGATTATTTATAATGGTTTATAAAACAATTAATAAGACTTTATAAAATCAGTCTATAAGGTTTTTTAAATATATTATTAAAGTATAATTCATTTATAAGAGTTTATAAAATCCGTTTATAAGGATTATAAATAATTAATAAATGTTTATGAATGATTTATGAAGATTTAGAAATCATTTATAAATATTTATCAATAGTTTATATATATTCCTCATGTGGTGGAAAACAGCAAGATGATGTAGCAGAGGTTTGTGGGGATATTGAGTTTGCTGTATAGTTCATAGCTAAGAATAAGAGCGAGTGTCTCCAAGAAGAATGGGGAGTGTTGGGGAAGTCTCCGGAGGCGGCTTTAGATGTGGATCAGACGATCTTCGTGGTTACGGCGGAAGACGTGGAGAGGAGCAAAAGACGGTGTTATGGGCAGCAAGAAACTTCTCCAGCAAGAAGATTTGCTTGCTTTACGTCCATCGTCCTGCTTGGCCTGCCTCCTGCAGTGAGAATCTTATGCTTCTCTTTCTCTCTGACTTAACTATTTTGTGGTGAATTATAGAATATTTATGGATGTTGAATTGTTCTTGAGTGTAGATTTGCTCATGAATCATGATTGAATCTTACCGAGTCTATATATATATCCTTTAGTTGATTGTGGATGATGTTAATGATGTACCTCTGTTTGCTAAGAAAATCTGAGAAATGATATAATTGTTTTATAAAGAAGAGGCAGAGAAACCATATCAAATTATATCATCATAATAAAATCCTTATAAGACTTTATAAAGATAATAAATAATTTATAAATATTTATAAATCATTTATGAAAATTCAGAAATCATTTATAAACCTTTATCAATAGTTTATATATATATTCCTATAAATGATTTATAAACCTTTATAAAATCACTTATAAGAATATACCAAATATTTATAAGGTTTTATAAAATCATTTATAAATATTTAGAAAGGTAATTTCATTTATAAAGTCTTAAAAATCATTTATAAGATTTTATAAATCTTTACATTTAGAAGTAAAATATTCATAAAGCTATTATAAGTTTAAAAAGTAAAATCGATGATATAAATACATGAAGATGCTCGTTACTAATTTTCTGAAAAACGAAACTAGAGTAAATGTAAAGTACAAATGATTTACAGCTTACAATCACTTATAAGAACACGTGTTATACATATATATATTACAGAAAGACATGTGTCTTGTTTCTCTTATATGTGTCAAAAACATATATATTACATATAAAAACACGTGTCTTATCTCTCTTTCTGCAACTCCAATCTTCTTGAAAATTGTGTTTCCTTCTGAAAACATAAAAACATAAGGCTAAATATATATATTGTTTTACGGTTTCTTTTATAAGGCCTTATAAATATAAAAATTGTAATAAATACCTCAAGCGGATTACCTTTATAAAATCACTTATAAATTTTATAAGAGCTTATAAAACCTTGTATCAACCATCTATAAAGTTTTTAAAACATATATAAATATTTATAAGATTTTATAAATCTTTTTCAAGAGTTTATAAATCTTTTTCAAGAGTTTATAAATCTTTTATAAGATTTTATAAATCTTTACATTTAGAAGTAAAATATTCATAAAGCTATTATAAGTTTAAAAAATAAAATCGGTGATATAAATACATGAAGATGCTCATTACTAATTTTCTGAAAAAAGAAACTAGAGTAAATGTAAAGTACAAATGATTTACAGCTTACAATCACTTATAAGAACACGTGTTACACATATATATTACAGAAAGACATGTGTCTTGTTTCTCTTATATGTGTCAAGAACATATATATTACATACAAAAACACGTGTCTTCTCTCTCTTTCTGCAACTCCAATCTTCTTAAAAATTGTGTTTCCCTATGAAAACATAAAAATATAAGGCTAAATATATATATATATATATATATATATATATATATTGTTTTACGGTTTCTTTTATAAAACCTTATAAATATAAAAATTGTAATAAATACCTCAAGGGGGTTACCTTTATAAAATCACTTATAAATTTTATAAGAGCTTATAAAACCTTGTATCAACCATCTATAAAGTTTTTAAAACATATATAAATATTTATAAAACTATTTAAAAGGGTTTATAAAACTATTTACAAGAACTTATAAGCTATTTATAAGAGTTTTTACATTTATTTATAAGTGTTCATAAATTAATTTACAAGGTTTATAAATCTATTTATAAGAGTTTATAAATCACCAAATTAACCAACTTTTCACTATTTCTTTGCTTATTAAGGAACATCATTCTTTTACAGTTTCTTTTATAAGGCCTTATAAAAAAGTATAATTGAGTATTGAGATGATTGAGTATTGAGAGATACTTGAGGTTTCTGAATTTATAATGGTTTATAAAAATTTATAAAGGGTTTACAAAACCACAATGTTAGATGAACGTCTCAGTTCTGCAGATGCACATAATATATCCAGACCAGATATATAGCCTTCTAGGACCTTTCTCACAGAAATAGCAAAAGCCTGATTAACAAGAGTATAGTGGCTCTTGTTATTGGCTTCTTCATTTTCACCTACTTTACAGCTCCCCCATGTCCCTCAACTTCCAACTTGAAGTTCATGAAATGGGTCTACGAAGTTATGGAGAAGAAAGACCAAAGAACCAAAACAGCCTATGTTTCAAAGAATCTGTCCCAAGGCGTCAGTGCTTGATAACCAATGCCACAAGCTCAGACTTTTGTGGGTTGTCCTATCAGCTGGCTCAGAGCATAATCCATAAGAGAGCTTATGTATGCTAATAAGAGAAGAACACCTTGCAGGGCATTCAACGCCAACCTAACCAAACTTAATTCCTATTAAAAAGCAACAAAATTGTCAGAGAATGTGGCCAAAAGTAGAAGTAGTCTCAATATACTTCTTTCATTTCATCTAAGCACTAAAGATATTCCATTGTTCTGTAATTGATTACTAAGAATAGAAATCTGAGAACATGACATCGTAATCTTCCCTAAGATAATGATTTCGTCGTAACTCAATACAGTACATCGAGTACTAAACTCAAATCAATAAAATTGATACTTCTTTTCCCCCAAATCATTTCCTATTAGGTTTCCGATCCTAGCCACTCAAGTGAAATGCAAAGCTCATGTTTCCACGCATACAAACATGAAAAGCGTAAATGGTGAACTTACAGAGGCAAATGAAGAAGACGGAGGAGAAGCACGAGTTGGAAGAAGAAATTGGCAGCTCTGAGAATGTAAGGACTCTCAATTACTTGGTGGAAGGTAAAGCTCCTCCTGTTTGAGCTTCTCCAGAAGCGAATCAATGCTCGTCGCCACCGTCATTATTTCTCAATCGAGGAGAAAGTGAGAGATCGTCTTGTTCGCCTGAGCTTGTAGAGTTTTTCAGCTTCGTCGGAGAATTCGTCAGCGCCGTCCGGAGAACTCGTCAGGATCGTCGGATTTGATCACCGTCGAATTCGAAATCAATCTGGAAACTCTCAGATTTGGAATTGAGGGAGAACGAGAGTAATTTAGGTTTAATTATTCAGGGGTATAATGGTACTTTGTCTATTAAAATTTTAATGGTAAAGTTGAAAAGTGTAAAGTTGAAAAGTGGTATTAGGAAAGTGGTATTAGTGGCAATTCCCCTATCAGAATTGTGGTTCATATATCTAGCTCGCATTATTTTCTCTTATAAAATAAATTTATTTTTAAGTGGTAATATTTTGTATTATTTGTTGTTCATAGTAAGTAATATTTTACTACTAATTTTTATTTCAACTCAAACAAAAATAATCATTCAAGTTTTCTAAAACCTAAAACTATACAAAAATCAGAAATTTTAGATAAATATTTTAATATTTTATAAAAACAAAAACCAAAAGTCAGAAACCAAAATCACCATTCGTGTTTTTTCAAAAACTAAAATCTACTGCAAAATCAAAAACTAGAAACTAAAAACCAAAATCTAAAAACTAAAAATCAAAAACCAAAAACTAAAAAATAAAATCTAAAAACTATCTAAACAATCATCACCTAAGAGTAGTCTGTGTGGCTTGTATTTTTGGGCCTATTGATCCCCTCTTCTCGTTCAAAAACAATTATCATTTGGGTTTTTGGAGGTTTCGCCATCTTCTTTCTTATTAATTTTTTTTTCAAAATATAAGATTCTAGTAAACAATATTCAAATTATCTTGACTGAGAATCATGAGTGGAATGGGATGAACTAAAAGTTGGTTTCGGTACAAAAAATAAGGCCCAACAGTATTGTTACTTTTTCTATTTTATGGTGAGACATTTTATAAAATTCGTTTTGGAAAGCTTCATGCTGTTGTTTGTGTGGTCCTAACTAAAGGCTTCTATTTTGTCCCCCTGAAATGCAATGATGCCAATTGCAAATTTGTCTCTTATACGTGTCTCTCTCTAATTGGTTTACAAAAGGAGAATTCTCTCAAGACCCCACTTGCCTTGTGATACTTAAAGTAGCTCTTTAATCACCACTCGTCCTCAAAATGCTTTCTACGTACAATAACATCAAATTATTGGCAAAGTATATTTGTTTGTGAAGAAGAAAGAAAAGCAATTAACTTTTTCTAAAGAGGATTTGGAAGACAAGTGCGAGGTTGTACGGAGGAAATCTCGGTATCAAATCAGCTGAAATCTGGTGGGTTTAGGGTTTAATGGAGTTATGGGACCAATTGATTTACATATTTTGTATAATATATTGTTTTTTTTTTTTTTGAACACAGTATAATATATTGTTCTTACTGTAAAATCACAAATAAAGTGATCTGTGTGTATATCTTTTGGACAGTCTTCACATGCATCCCCATGCACCATTTATTTCTTCTTAACAAAATAAATCATCCAAATTAGTATGGGTTGGGTCTAATCATATCATCACGGCGTTCTTGAGGTGACATATATTGAATAATGAAAAAGAGAGGGTAAGGAATAAAAATGTGGAAAGAGGTGATTTTAGGTCCAAACATGTATGCCTGCAGAAATGAAGACGCAGACCAATTTTTATTCTTTTTCTGTTCATTCCACTCACCCTCATAATCTGCAAAATCTCTCTCTCTCTCTAGGTAAGTGCTTAATAACAACAGAATCTACGTACACACACAAAACATAAATTATATTTATACTGACGCCTAAGTACATTTATATTTACGTGGATGGATTCTCGAGTCGAGGGAAACACATACAATGCAAGATCGGACTTTTGGAAAATTGTAGTATAAGCCAAACAACGCATAGTATATGTGAAAAATGTGCAATGATAAGACGAAGTCTATATGAATGCTTATTTTTTTGTAAACTTATATTGATGCTTATTACGATTTTTAAAAACATAAATGTCGATGTTGCAGTGAGGACGTTTGGTTCAGTAAGTAGAACTTCTCGTCATCTAAGTATCTCTCTATCCCTTCAAATGTAAATGTACTGACATTACATCAACACACAAATCAACTCTAACCATTATAAACCTAGTTATTTTAAACACACTACATCAAAAGATTATTAGTTTTTAGTTTTAATAATTTAAATACATTATTTATCTATAATTGACTAATTTCATTATATCACATTTGATTTTATATTTGATTTTGTTAAATTTTGTAATTTTATGTCTTCATTATTTATTAAAAATTATTTTAGAGTTAATTTATATATTAGTTTGTTTTTATGAAAAAAATTAGTTCAGCTAAATTTACATTAAAAACGAAAAGTACATAATATGTATTTTTACAGTTTGATATAATCGATGATAATTATTTGAGTATATTTTAAATTAAAATATAATTAATATAATATTTTAATTTTTAGCAAGGTAAGAAAAATAGAAATATTCTCTCCATATACAAAAATTGAAGTTTTAGTTTTTGTATATGAAAGATAGATGTTTAAGACTTTATTTAGTGCATTTTGCTTTAATTAAAATATTAAATCTAGCAAATATAAGTCTACGCTAATTAATATATTCATGTGACTATAGTCAAATGAAAAGTAATAAAATATATTAGTTTAATAATTGGTATGATAAATAGCATTCACTAAAGTAACATCAATTTTGGTAAAACTATGTAATTTTGGAATTTTATTATAGATAAAATCACACTAAATTTGATATTTTGGAGTTGGCTTCAAAAACTGCTTAAATTTAACTATCAAGTATACGAAGTGATATACATACGACCATATTGACAAACAGTAGCCGCCTATCATATATACCTATGCCAGTTTGTCTGTGATTGTTTTGCCAAACCCACAGTAAAGCTCAGTACATGTTTCCCACGGTTTCCAATATACAAGTATATTTCAACATTAATTGATTTTACAGAGCAAATCACATCTGTAATTAACTGACAAACTTCTTAAAATTTTAAATTCGACGTCCAAAAAAGTCTTGAGTTGAAAATTGAAAAGAACAAGCCTGAGATTAGCGATCAGAGTTGAAAACAGCCAGCTGGAAAGCTGTTGATGTGAGCTTCCACAGATACAGACTCGTTGACTTTTTTGATATTTGAAAACTGGACTGGATTATATACTCCAATAATACAATAATACAAGGTACTTCCAGATAAAAACACTATGAACTTATAATTAAATTTTGTAGGCAGGTAATAGAGAACTTAACTTTTTTTAACAGAAATTGTACATAATATTAAAAGACAGGTAACGATTTAAATATAGAATATAAACATTCTCAGGATTTGGAGATTAATCTTTAAAACACTGATTAACGTTATAAACTCCTCTTCCTCCGTTCTACAAACCCTAGTTGTACTGTAAGAATTAAATGGCTATGATCTGTCAAGATCTAGGGTTGGAGAAGAAGTGTGTACCAGTGATGAAACTGTTGTTGGAGGTAGGATAATTAAGTGAGGCAGGATCAATGTAATGATCTGAAGTGGAGCCAACGACTCCATTGTTGCAGCTCACCTTTGCGCTTGACGAGGAGGCCGATGGCCCTGCGGTTATGAGATTCAACGGCTGAGATCCACCGTCCGAGGAGCTTCTCTCGGCCGGACCTTGGTCGTAGAGAATACCTTTGAATACGTGACCGCCTATACTCACAGCTGTTTTGTATGCATATTCATCTTCTCCCTCATCAACCGAACTCACACGCACACACTGGAAAGTTGCAGATGAGCTAATTTCCGGTGGAAAATTTCCAACCTGTAGCCCTAGGTGAAAAATAATTATGTGATCAGATGTTTGATTACATGTGGAGAAATAAAATTTAATGTAAGATTTGTTTGTTTATATAGAAAAAGATTTTATAAACTTCTTTCAAAAAAAAAGATTTTTAAAGTGTTTTCAAAAAAAATATTTTTAAGTTAATGGCAACAAATAAAAACACAAATATCAAGATCAGCGAGAACAGTGTCCTGCTGTCAATCCAAGAGTCAGTTTTACTCATACACAGTGTATATCTTCATAACAAAACAAAAAAAAGTTGAAAACTAGTACAAACTTTTGTTCTTCTCGAAAATGAAAAAAAAAACAAATAAATACCAATAAAAAAAGCTGATCAAACAATATAGGGTTTCTGTTTCTGCAGTTGTAAAAATTGAAATTAATCAAGGTATCCACAATGCTTTCATTTTACCACTATATTTGAACGCATGGAAAGAAGCAAAAAAAAAACAGAAAGTGGAATTATGGGATACCTAAGGTGTTATGAGTGCACACAAGGGAAGTAGATTTTGCTGGGACTGGGAAATGCTCTCTCGGCCGTTTAGGAACGTTCTCACCTTGCGGATGCTGAGAGGAGGCAAGCTGCTGTTGGCGTTCCCGGCGTTTGGCGGCAGGAACCCACGTGCTTTTCACGTGAGTGGGACACTCAAGGCCTCGGCTCTTGCAGCAAGTCCTGCACCTCATGTGAGCGCAATCTTTCTTAGCTTGGTTCCCACAGTCCTGGCAGCTGGGTCCGCCGCCGCCGCCACCACTTCTCATCATCGTTAAACCGGAGGCTTCACCGCCGGAAGCTTCAATTAAGCTCCGGTTGCTTGGACCAACGCCTAAACCAGCAGCGGAAGTGTAGAGATTCAGCCTTTGTTGCTGCTGCTGCTGGAAAATGATTTGTTGATTGTTTGAGTGTTGCCATAACTCAAGTGTTCCTTTGTAAGAAGGAGCGATATCACCACACCCAGCGTTTGCGTTTGAGTTAGGGTTTCTGCACCAGAGCCAAGATTCGTTTCCGGATGGAGAAGAATTATTATTTGTATTAGTAGTAGTGGCGTCTTGGCGGCTTCCTCCTCCATCTACTCCTGTGCCGTTGCCTAGCGAGAAAAAGCCTGCCATAGTCGGACACAACCAGCCATATATTACCAAATTTCAAGGGCTTTTCTTTTTCCACTTAATCAACACTCCCACATGTCTTCTAATCTTTCCACAAGAAGAAACGATCAATTGGTGAGGAAGATGATATTATGTTATCTGGTTTGTTTTAGAAATCGAATAAAGCTTTTGGAACTGTGAAAGTTGGATTGTCGGTATAGAGAGTATTTAAGAGAGATTCGAGCGATCAGAGAGTTTTGTTTCTCTTCTGTCTCGCGCTCTGCAACGCCGCCATGTCCTTAATGCTCCTCTCTGACTCTTTCCCCTCTTCTTATTCTCTCTCTCTCTTCTTTTTTTGTTTGTTTTCCACAAACGCTCATCGCCCAAAATATATCTATACCGTTGATCATCAAGTGTTCACGATCCAGCGGTGCCTATGTTGCCACGTCTTTTCCACTCTTCGGTCTTTTCCACCGGAAAACACGCTCCCTCTTACCTTTTTTTTTGTTTGTGTTTTAAAGAATCTCTACTAGTAATGTTGTTATTGTTTTCTTTATATATATCTCTATAATTCTAAATTTACATTTTCAAATCATGTATTTAATCAAAGCTGTGAGCTGAGTGCGGCTGAGGAACGCCGGCAATACCCGCATATATAGTTGTGTTCTTTTATAGATTCGCTGGTTATGGTTTCAGTTCATCTGTGGCTTAAATTATCCTGTATTGGTTGGATAGTGCACCTGTGGCTTTAATTAAACGCGTAAAGGTTGCAGATGGTAAGCAGATGCTTACTCGCTCATGTTTCCAAGGAAGCAAATTATTATTACTATTATTTATATACACAAAGAAAACTAAATAATTAACGTTAAGTTCTCAATTATTTGTGCTGTGTACATTATATGTTTATTACTATATTGTATAGATTGTTTAATGTAGAGTCTATATAGTGTACACACATACACAAATACAAGTATATCATTTCTCCCGTGTGTCGTTTTTGTCTTAATCATTATTATACTAGTCTACAAAGAAATGATCTAGTATCTTAGAGCACCATTAACGGATAGAGAAAGAACTTGGATATCTAAGCTAAAAAATTTCATCTTTATTAGATAATTATAGCTTAATTAAAACAAAAAAAACAATGAAAAAAATTACATGTAAACAATTGAATTTCTAACAGGTCGTAGGAAAATCGGTTTTAAGATACTTTTGTTTCGTCTCTTTTTTTTTTAATAATATAATACTAGTGGTTAGACACTCATCTTCGTCCCATCGTTAATGCTGTTTGAGAATTATACAAAATATGGATGACAGCTATAGGATTGGGAGAGTTGACTAATATGAAGAGGTATAATTTAAGTCCTTCCCGTTAGAAATGCCCACGGCTGTGCGCGAAAAAAATGTGTATTGAAGGAAAAGCGAGAGAGTGAAACTGGAATTCTGATGTATTTGCTATTTACGAAATGGATGAAAGTTAGACATATACTTCTTTTGTTTCTAAGTAAATGTCATTTTGATATTTCACACAGATTGAAACAAATGAATAAAATGTAATTAAATCTATATTAATTACACATGTTTGACTATAATATTTAAATAAATAAAATTATTTATAAGATCAATATACTTTGCAATTAATTTAAGTTAAAAGTAAATAAAATTGGTACTCCCTCCATATTAGTTTAATTGATGTTTAAGAATTTTGATTTTGTTTCAAAATAAATGATGTTCTCACCATTCTAGGTGAAATTTAATATCATTTGAAAATTTTAACCAATTATAAAATACTGCATCTTTTTTTATTGGTTGAATTAGTTTTATTTGATGTTATTTATGTAACCAAAGTCAATTATATAAAAGTTTGTATTTTTAATATTTGTGTAAAAACCTTAAACACCTTTTAAAATGAAAAAAAAAGAGAGTATTAAAATTAGAAAATGACATTTTTTGTGTAACAAAAAAAATGTTAGAATGGTATTTAATATGAAAGAGATGGAATAAAAAACAGAATAATCATATCACCAAAATCGTGATATTTTTCTTCCTAAAAGGTATATAAGTATAATATATATCTGTAAGTGTATGGACATACTAATTTGATAATTTTACATAGCGACTGTGACGATTTAAGGGGGTTTATTGTGTGTAGAATGTACATACAAGTGTTATGGATGAATGAAAAAGAGGAGAAGAAGGGGAGATACAATCATTCATGAATGAGAAATTAAGAGAGAGAGGGTAAAAGGGCAAGTGACATTCTCTCAGATTTTATTCGTGTATATTAACAAGACTACAAACCCATAGTTCCAAATATCTTAATAAAATCGATTATTTATGCAAATAACAACAAATTCGTGACTCGTCACAAGCCCAAACTAATCATTTGAAATGTGAACATTGAAATTAGTACAAATAGATTACTTTTCCCAAATGTAAACGCTTAAAGGCGAAGAGTTATTGTCGCTTCTTGAGCCCTGTGTTTCCTTTTTAATGTTACCAGTAGCTCAAGGATTCTGGTTATTCTCTAGCTGATGCTCCAGGTAATGGATCGAGCGAACTTAATTAAAAAACCTTTTAAATTGAATCATTTTGTACGAGACAGCTTCTAATTTGAACCATTATTCATGCATTCGGGGTTGATTAAAAAAACAAATTTAGCCTTACGTTAGAAAAGTAACTAAAGTTTATATTTTCATATGCACTTTTTTACAAAAAAAAACCGCAGATCTTAAACCATTTCCAACAATTCACTCTATTTTTCATTCTAAAATAAAATAACTTTATAATAGAGTTGAATTATATTCTAATAGTATTCTGTTTTAGAGTGAAAGATAGAGTGATGAACAAAATTTTATATATAGCTCTATTTTAGAATAAAAAGTTGAGTGAGGCTGGAAATGGTTTTAGTATTCTAGTAACTTTTTTTTGGTCAAAGTATTCTATTAACTACAAACAAAATTTTGTTGCCACTGTTCTGGTATCAATTTGCACATCGACACACATCTACCATCCAACATTTCAACTTGATTCGGTATATTATTCCCACGAGCAAAAAACAAGAAAAACGAAACATGGAAAGCACTTTATAAATAGAGAATAAAAAAAGTGAGTATGGGGTATAGTGTTTGTTGCCTTCTCAATATGACTTCTACATTAAAACTTCTATAAAATAAATCATTTATTACTTAACTGGATCGTTTTCTTACATAGGCAGAATTGGAGAAAGAAAAGACTGTTTGTTTTGACAGTCACCCGCTCTTTGCTTTTCTACACTCTTGTTAGTTTTCAAAACGAGAAAGCACGATTAGTTAATTATCATTGTCGTCATGTACCACATGGATCCCATTTTATTATAGAGTCCATGTCCCCTTATATATATTTCTCCTTATACTCAAGATATTCACCATTGAAAATGAATGCTAAAAAGAGATTTTTCAACAGAAAAAAGAGAAGATATTTTCACCATTCAAAGGAAAGAAATCTGAGTAAAGATTTTGTTCATGTGGGTCCCGAGAAGTGGAGTCATGGTTACTCCAAATGTCATTCTCATGCACATGCAGACGCTTATACTGTTTCTAAACTACTGTATCAGTTCAGTTAATTACTGAATGCGACATATTAATCTATTTAACTACTGTATATTTCACATAAAACTTATTTACCCCAGTGTTAATTATTTATTAATTTCACGAACTGTAACATTTTTTTAATATATATACATTATATAACTATATAGGTAACTCACACTTAACTGGGTCGTGGCTTGTGGGCAGTGCCGTGCGAAGAGATATAGGGGCCTGAGGCGAAATTATATTTTTTTTTTGTTTATATAATTTTATGCGTATTATATTTAAAATTAAATAATTCGAAATAACTTATTTTTGCCACATGGATTAAAAATTAGAAAATAAAAATGATACAATTAGAATGTAAAATTTTTGATTAATTTATTTTGGTTCTTTAATAATTTTCACCAAATTATCATAGTATATAAAATGTGATGTAAATTATTAAATTAGTAACATAAAAATGAAGGTTGTTTTTTTTTGTTAAAATGATGATACTTTTAAGAATATTAAATCTCTAAAAGTTAGTTACTTTTAAATGTTTTACATTTACTTATATTCAGAAAATGATACAAAATATATAAAACCAGATAAAACCTTAAAAATCAACAAAAGTTGCTTCAATTTTTATTTCTGTGATTTTTTTCAGCAAATCATCTTAATTTGCATGGGTTAGAACTTAGAAGTTGATGATTTTAAAAAATAATTAAAATCTCTAGAATTTTAACTAAATAGATTCTAACAAAAAAAGTTTCAAAACAAAAGTGGATCTGAAATTAGGTAAAAATCTAACTAATATTTACTAGATACAAAAAATTAAAGATTTGGGGCCCCAAAAAATTTACATTATTAAGGGGTCCTAGCGAATGCCTTTTTTACTCCAAGGTAAGCACGGCTCTGCTTTGGGTTATAGAAAGTCCCCACTCTAGAAACGAAGGGTGGGATCAAGTTAACAATATAGAGGCTGCTGAAAAAATAAGGACCACTGTTTTCTCACGCCTAATTTTCTTAGTTACTTTATTATTGCAGACCTTATTAATGGCGAAGTTGCAAACCCCTGCTTTAGGGCTAGCTTATAGGTTTATAAA